>NC_048417.1:25262621-25277830 GCF_013103735.1 Etheostoma cragini | reverse complement strand
AACATTAAACAACCCTTTTGAAATTATGTAAGCACATAATGTAATCTGGAAACTGCTGCCCTGGTTAAAAAAAACAAGGCAACTGATCTCATCTGGGATTCTGTCTATAATGGAGTCCAATGGAAATTTGTGAGTGACCCCAAACTTTTGACCGGTAGTGTATATATATATATATATATGTCTGTCTGTATGTCTGTATGTCTGTCTGTCTGTCTGTGTGTCCATGTGTCTGTCTCTCTGTCTGTCTGTCTTTCGGTCCATCAGATCATGAGTGTGATACAGAAGCTCCACCGTCCATCAGTTGAAGCCCGAGAGCTCTACAACCTCCTCAGCTCTCCACACATCCAGGTGGGTATAACTCCACCTACCTCACTGTCTCAGCTTATTGGGAATGATTGAGATTTCTCTTGGCACAGCTACCAGAAGACTTACAACTTTCAGACAGATTGCTCACCTCACATCTACTGCTTCAAGCTCAGTTGGAGGCTGCGCAATAAAGCTCAGCCATCACCGGAAAAGAGCTTCCAATAGACTTCACTGGTCTCCGTCCAGAGCAACGGGACCTGTTGTACCATTTATTTCACTGTCTATGGTTATAACCCGTGTTCCCATCTCTCAGGGGCTTCTGTCATCCCAGGACAGTGTGGCTCAGTCTGACTATGGCCCCGTGTTGCCTCCTCTGCCTGACTACATGCCCGAGGACGAGGAGGCCATGAGGGTCATCTGTCTGGTAAAGAACAATCAGCCACTGGTGAGACACAGTCTCTTCTCTAAACTGTAACAAATTTAACGTCAAATTCACAGTAACTTACTGGCAACGATTGGCAGCAAGTTACTGTGATTTATTTTATAGTAAAGGTACCATTCTTCCATTTACAGTATTTTATGTATTTACTGTAAAATACAAAACAATTACACACAACATAAAGTAAGAAAGTAAAAATACAGTAGTTAACTGTACTATTTACCGTACTATAGTGGCTATATTGTGATATTTTTACAGTAATGCTTTGACTACTGTGATTTTAACTGTAATACTTAGACTACTGTGATTTTGGTTGTAATGATAACTTTAGAGCATTCTACTGTTAAAATCATTTACAGTAGTGTTACTGTGACATCTAAAGAAAATAACTGGAGATTTCACAGACATTATTTACAATAATATTATATACATTATAATTTAGTATCCTGGTGTTGCACTAAAAGGGACAATTTTATGTTTTAAGGTGTTTGACGCCCTTTACAACGGGGAAGTGAAGCTGTTATCTCCGCTCTCTTCAAGACCAGACTCCTTTCTAAACAGTCATTTTGCTTTGCAGAACACGGACCTGCAGCTCAGTTTGTTGGTGTTAATAATAATCATAATAATAGTAATGATGTATAATTCTTTAGTCCCGCAAGGGAAAATGACAATTTACTCTTGTTATTACACACATAACACACAGGCCTGAACTACACCCACATGCTCGGTACCTGTACTTGCGCTAATGGAGAGATGTCAGATTGGGTTATTGTGGGACTTTGGTGTTTAATGACATTAGTTTGTATTCACCTCATCCGTACGTCATACAGTTGATCTGTTAATTATTTCTATTATTATTGATTTATATTTTGGAATGAAAAAAATTGAATTTCGCTACATGTAAAGTATGTGTATGGGACAATAGAGGACCTTAAACATGAAGTTCATGAACCCAAACCCAAAGGCAGCGGTAGAGCAGCAACTCCCATGTTCTGCGAGCTAAAAATAGTTTTTGCCAGTCTGGCGGCGCTGAAGAAAGCCGAAGAACTGCTTCAGTTCCCGTCAGACAGCAAGGTGAAGCACTAGCTTAGTTTCCATTCACGTGTCAATCGAATTATCTGAAGTTTGGTAAAAAAAAAAGTCATGTGAATAAATCTGGTGAAAGTGTGTTTCCATCCAACGGATTTTAAGCCAATAAAAACCTGTGATGATGACATCACAGACTGTTTTAGGATCAAATTGGTTTATTGGATTGATTGAGACATTTTAAGGTGTTTCCATTCATTTTCGCACTGAATCGCACAACATTCAAGCAACAACAAAGGTTGTCTAGACAAAATGGATAACGTCTACCAACAAATGATCAATATTTGACAAGTTGCAATAGTGATTATGTTCCAGCTGATAGTGACATATCAAGCTAAAATAAGAAAACAACGACGCTATCAACACATTGCTGTGACGATGCAACTTGTCTTTTATTGTCCCTCCGGTACCGCTAGGAGACGTTTTTTTGAGACATGTCAGCATCAGCATTTATCACATAAGCCAAATATTGATCCAAAGAAAATCCGATGAACGTGTTTCATTAGAGTCAATATTCATGAAATTCCATCAAATTTGACTGTTTCCATAAGACATTTTTTATTCGAAATCACTTAATTTGGATAGAAACGTGTGGATGGAAACATAGCTACTGAACCGTGAGAAGAGATATTCCTTTTATTCATCTTTTGTCCAACCAAGATCGGAGGCGAGCGCAGAGGAAGTGTAGGAAATGGAGGGCGGGTGGTTGGCAGTCCTTGGAGCAGCCTCCGTCGCCTCACGTTGGACCGCCTCGTCCCTGCCAGGAGGGCGTGGTCACGGGAGGAGCTCCGAGCAACTGCCAGTGAAGCCTGGCCGTTGCCCCTCCCTTGGGAAGGACGCTCACATCCCTTTCTGCCCCAATACGAGTCAACAGGAAGCCGTTGTTTGTGTCCGCAAATGGGAGAGCTTTGGAAGAAAGGGCTCAACCAATCAGCTCCCTCTGTCCTTAGTCCGGCCCCCTGCTGTACCAAGTGTAAGACCAGGAGGACTGTCAATAAATGTGATCACCAATCACCCGTCCATTTTTTAATTCATTCATCCATTGTCCAATCTGTCATGTAGGCGAAAGAGACCTCTATATTGACAACGTTTCAGTGGCTCCGTCTGGGGCTTAGCACCGCCCAAGAAGATTGTGATAGGTTTAAAGAAAGGCAAATAACCAGAGAGCGATTTTTTTCTCGCTAGACTTCTTGGACTTTATAATCAGAGAATATTCCAGTATTTTTTCAGCTACAAACTCATCTGGAGCCCTCTGAAATATTTCCTCTGATGAAACATGATAAATCGGGCTCAATATGTTCACTACTATTTGGTCCGTCCTTTATTCACTCAACCATCTCTGCATTTGCTTTTCCTTTGGAAAGTCAATCTTTTGGTTCATCCATTGTGTCTCTTTCAACTCACAAGCATACCCGCCAATCGTCAAGTCTTTGTCATCTCACCATCACTTTTTGACTTTGATTTGAGCAATGTGTTCACCTTTCTGCTGCCACTTTCTTTTCTTGTCTTTACCCGTCTCCCAACATGGAGGTTCAGTTTTAGAGAAACCCAAACAAGGCGGCGCAGAAGGCTCCTCTTCTGGTGGAAGCAGCAACGACTATGCCTACCCTCCGCCTCCTGTGCCAGCGTACAGTCTTCCCAACTCCCCTGTGTTATACAAAAAGGCAACGGGGGGACTCTCGAGGACCATCCCTACACCCGGCAGGAACCCGTCCTCCTCGTGGACGGGAACCAACCCTCCAAGAGCGCACACGGCACCGTCTAGTCCTGCACCCCACCGCTCAACTCAGGACCAGGGGGTCTGCACTCTTGTGTTCGGCGCCAGGCAGGGAGGTCATCCCTTGCTGCCCCATGGCCATCCTCGACAAAATGGAAGACAGAAGCAAGCGCAGCAGACACGAAATGATCTCGCCAGACAGCGCAGCATTGACGAGCTCCGGTGCACCGTGCAGACGGTGCCCGGCAGCATCAAGCGTGGCTCTCAGGATGTGCGCCATCTCGGCCGGAAGATGTTGGCGGCAACGGAGATGATCAGCGGGGAAGAGAACGCCCAGGCGCTCAACCTGCTCGCCGAGGTGGTGGACAAGCTGCAGGGGCTGATCATAGCCAGCAAGGTGACTCCTCCACGCCGGCGCAAACAGCCGCCGCCGCCGCCGCCGAGGCACTCCTCCATGTCTCCCAAAGTAGTCCCCAAAGCGCCCACGCCATACCCATGCCACCACTCCTCTTCTTCCTGCTCATTCTCGTCTTCCTCCACGTCTGTGAGTTCCTGCACAGGTGTCCAGATGTCGAGGAGTCCGGAGCGGGTTAATGGAGGCGCCAAGAGGACGGTGGGGGCATTTGGCGCCACACGCAAGGCAGGTGGTGGTGGACGCAACGGACAGGGGGGGCCTAACAACGTAGCGGCTTCTAGAGATTCTCTGGAGGACCAACACCATGGCAACAGCACGGGCTGTTTGACAACCAAGAAGAAGAAAAAGAATAAGTAGGCCGACAACCAACTGTCTGATCGGAAAAAAAGACTCTTAAAGAGACTGAACACCTTTTTTAAATTTAGATCCACATCCACATATTAGTTTAAGGAAAACATTTTAACGACTAACCAGAAGCTGAAGTATCTTTTCAGTTCTTGGACAACAAATCAACTCTGGAGGGAAAAAAGCTAAATAAATGAAGGTACAAAGATCCTTTGTGGCATCCAGTTCTCCCTAAAACTGTGATTATAGTGATCCTCTCGCTTTCTTTCTGTGGCATTTGTGGTTTCAGACAGCTTGCCCAAGTAAAAAAAAAGAAGAGATAATTAATAATTTTTATAATTATTCAGTTTTTTTTTACAAATGTTTTGGAAACCAAAAGTATCAAGAGATTTCGAAACTAGACTGTGAATTTACATGTTTATGGTAAAAGAACATGAAACCCTGTAACTGTGAATAACCAAAACATTTCCATTTCTTTAAGAAATGTGATTTGCTTTCGAACCAGGGGGCTACAATACGGAGGGACGAGGAGACGGGAGAGATCTACATTGCCAGGGTGATTCACGGAGGACTGGCTGACCGCAGCGGTGAGTTACAACTGTCAAAAATGTGTTAGATACAAGGTGGAATACTGTTATGATGTAAGTCATTGTTTGTGTGTGTGTGTGTGTGTGTGTGTGTGTGTTTGTGTGTGGGCGAGCGTTGTGGTTGTGTGTGCGTGTGTTTTGTGTGTGTTTGTGCATTTGTGCATGTCTGCGTCTGTGCATGTGTGGGTGTGTGTTTGTGTGCGTAAGTGTGTGTGTGGGTGTGCGTGTGTGTGTGTGTGTGCCTGTGTGTGTTGTAGGACTACTCCATCCCGGAGATATGCTGGTGGAGGTCAATGGGAACCCTGTGGTGGGCCTGGAACCAGAACAGCTGATCAAGATCCTGGTACTGGACTTCACAAACCCCTGAAACTATTACTAAGTAAAGCCCAAGCGTAAAGATGGTTTCATTTTCAATGTGTAGGACCAGCAGACCAAAGGACTCCTCTAACTCCTCCCTTTGGGGGGGGTAAAGAAGGCAGACACATACACAAACATACCTGGACTCACATAAATACCTGGACACTCAATCTCAGTCTAAGTCTAAGATTAGGTCTAAGACTAAGTCTATGTCTAAGTCTAAGTCTAGTTTAAATCTAATCTAAGCCTAAATCTCAGTCTCAGTCTAAATCTCAGTCTAAATCCAAGTCCAAGTCCAAGTCTAAATTCAAGGCTGAATCCCATTCCTTCCCCTTCTACGTGTCTACGTGTATTTGCAGATTAATTCCCAGGGAACCATTCTGTTTAAAGTGATTCCTGATGCAGCGCAAAGCGTCGGCAGCCAGACATCGGTAAGAACTCAGTAACTAAGTACAAACTCCAAGTACATACTTGAGTATTTCCATGTTCTAGTAGATGTTGTACTTTTTATTCCATATTCCATATACCACATATGCAGTGAGGAAAATAAGTACTTGAACACCCTGCTATTTTGCAAGTTCTCCCACTTCATGCAGGGGTCTGAAATTTTCACCGTGGGTGCATGTCCAATGTGAGAGACATCTAAAAATAAAATCCAGAGATCACAATGTTTGATTTTTTAACTATTTATTTGTATGATACAGCTGCGAATAAATATTTTAACACCTGAGAAAATCAATGCTAATATTTGGTACAGTAGCCTGTGTTTACAATTACAGAGGTAAAACGTTTCCTGTAGGTTTTCACCAGGTTTGCACACACTGCAGAAGGGATTTTGGCCCACTCCTCCACACAGATCTTCTCTAGATCATTCAGGTTTCTGGGCTGAGTTTGAGCTCCCTCGAAAGATTCTCTATTAGGTTTAGGTCTGGAGACTGGCTAGGCCATGCCAGAACCTTGATATGCTTCTTACAGAGCCACTCCTTGAGTTATCCTGGCTGTGTGCTTTGGGTCATTGTCATGTTAGAAGACCCAGCCTTGACCCATCTTCAATGCTCTAACTGAGGGAAGGAGGTTGTTCCCCAAAATCTCGCAATACATGGCCCCAGTCATCTTCTCCTTAATACAATACAGTCACCCTGTCCCATGTACAGAAAAAAAGCCCCAAAGCATGATGCTACCACCCCCATGGTTCACAGTACGGATGGTGTTCTTGGGATGGTACTCATCATTCTTCTTCCTCCCAACACGGTTAGGGGAATTATGACCAAAAAAAACTATTTTGGTCTCATCTGACCACATGACTTTTTCCCATGACTCCTCTGGATCAGCCAAATGGTCATTGGCAAACTTAAGACGGGCCTTGACATTTTCTGGTTTAAGCAGGGGAACCTGCCATGCCATGCATGATTTCAAACCATGATGTCTTAGTGTATAACCAACAGTAACCTATGAAACGGTGGTCCCAGCTCTTTCCAGGTCATTGACCAGCTCCTCCCCTGTAGTTCAGGGCTGATTTTTCACCTTTCTTAGGATCATTGAGACCGCACGATGAAATCTTGCATGGAGCCCAAGTCCAAGGGGGATTGACAGTCATGTTTAGCTTCTTCCATTTTCTAATGATTGGTCCAACAGTGGACCTTTTGTCACCAAGCTGCTTGGCAATTTCCCCGTAGCCCTTTCCAGCCTTGTGGAGGTCAACAATTTTGTCTCTAGTGTCTTTGGACAGCTCTTTGGTCTTGGCCATGTCAGTAGTTGGATTCTTACTGATTGTATGGGGTGGACAGGTGTCTAACGACAGCTAACAACCTCAAACAGGTACATCTAATTTAGTATAATAAATGGAGTGGAGGTGGACATTTTGAAGGCAGACTAACAGGTCTTTGAGGGTCAGAATTGTAGCTGATAGACAGGTGTTCAAATACTTATTTCGAGCTGTATCAAACAAATTAATAGTAAAAAAATCATACATTGTGATTTCTGGATTTCTTTTATAGATTATGTCTCTCATAGTGGACATGCACCTACGATGATAATTTCAGACCCCTCCATGATTTCTAAGTGGGAGTGTTCAAATACTTATTTGCCTCACTGTAGATATATTTTTTCCTCCCCTTCCTGTCCATATGTCCATGAGTGAAGCTGTCAGATACATGTTGTGCAGGAGAAGTAAAAAAATATATATATATATGGTATATATGAAATAATTAGAATAAAAAATGTGGGATTTCTTTCTCTCAATTTCAATTTCATGTTGCTTTATCAACATGATTAAGAATCTGTGTTGCCAAAGAACAAACAGACTGTTCATATAAACAACAACAAGGCGTGAATCCATCTGATACAATAATATAATAATATATATGAATTTTATATCTGATATAATAATTAGGGATGGGCAAGTTAACGCGTTAACTAATTAATTGATTAACAATGATGACAATTTTATCGCGCGTTAACGCAGTTTTTATTGTTTCTTTATTATTGTAAAAGTTTGTTGCTCGCAGGCTTTGTAAACCCTGCAAAGTTGAATTATCTTATCACCGGAGTACTTCCAGTCTGAAATATCACCTTGAAAGTTGATACCAGCAAATCATTCAACGAAACACACAGTGGCGCGAGGCTTTGGCAGGCTACGTTAGATGCAGCATGTGGGTAGGTATAGATTAACAAAGGCAGGAGAAGCTAACAAATGCCATAGCGACGTGGATAGCTACAGACTGCAGGCCCATTAGGGTTGTGGAGGACATTGGTCTGAGAATCGCAACAACAACGGCAGGTATGAGATTCCCTCAAGACGCACCATCACAAGAAGAATACACGAGTTGTATGAAAAGGAGAGGACTGCAAAACATGCACCCACTGTTGCTCTTACTAGGGACTACTGGACTCACTGGGTAACCATAATTATCTCATAGTTACAGTGCATTATACTGATGAAAAGTGGGCGCTGCATTCAGGTGCTCTGACTGCAATGAAAACAGAAGAGAGACATTATGCTGAAACATGCGCGGACACTTTATTGAAGTTGCACAGCAGTGGAATGTGTCAAATAAAGTCCCCGCAGTTAGCACAGATAGTACGAATAGACACGAAATATGATCGCTGCTGCGAGCCTTCTGCCTTTTGATCATGTCCCCTGCTTTGCTCCAGCGTTCTGTCACAGTGTCTCTGCTTAACAGTGTGTTTGACAGTGTCCTTGCAAAGTGCAGAAAATTTGTGGGGCACTCTAAACACAGTCCAAGTGCTGCAGAGTTAGAGCAACAACAGAAGAACGTGTACATAAGAAGGAGTCGCTTATGCAAGACGTTCCAACCAGATGGAATTCAACTCTGGACATGATAAATACATTGTTTAAGGAGAGATGTACACTAAATATTTTATTTAACTGCTACTTTGTAAACAAAATGCTGGTAAGTTTTTGCAGAACAAATGTTACGGCACTTTCGTACATTTGGCAGAACAATTAAAATAAAATTGCAATATATACACAACTTTTTAGTCATTATTTCATTTTGCGATTAATCAGGGAAATTATGCGATTAATCGCGATTAAAACTTTTAATCGCTGCCTAGCTCTAATAATAATATATAAAATATGGGGCTGTGCAACGATTAAAAGTTTTTATTGCGATTAATTGCATGATTTCCCTGATTAATCACGGTTAATTGCATTGTTATACGCAAAATGGAAAAATTAATTCAAAAAGTAGTGTATATAGTGCAATTTAATTTTAAATGTTCTGCCATTTGAACGAAAGTGCCATAACCCTAACACCATTTATACAGTTTATACAGTAGCAGTTACCTAAATAAATATTTAGTGTAAATCTCAACTTAAGGCAAATATAAAATGAAAGCTTATTGCCTCTGCCAGGGCATTAATGTTATATATTAATGGATATTAATATATTAAAAGTTTGTTATAAATAAAGATAATAAACTTTCCATAAAATCTTGAGCTACAATCATAATATTAAAACAGGTAATTTCTGAGGTAACAGCAGAAACATTTTTTTTTTTCTATATCAGGGAGTAGCATAACCAGCTCAGTACCAAATTTCCTTTGGAGAATCTCAATCAAAAAGAACCAGAAAAAGCTATCAGCATAATGTTTCTCCTCTGTTTTCATTCCAGTCAGAGCATGTGAATGCAGCGCCCACTTTTCATCAATATGATGCACTGTCACTCCGAGATAATTATGGTTACCCAGTGAGTCCAGTAGTCCCCAGTAAAAGCAACAGTTGGTGCATGTTGTAGAGTTGTTGCTTTTGCAGTCCTCTCCTTTTCATACAACACGTGTATTCTTCTTGTGATGTTGCATCTTGAGGAAATCTCATACCTGCCGTTATCTGTTGCGGTTCTCAGAATGTTTCTCAGACCAATGTCCTCCACAACACTAATGGGCCTGCAGTCTGTAGTGTTGGAGCTAAATCCTGCTCCATCTCAGGGTTCAGTCACTTAGTAGTAAAAATCTCAGATGTTGATATGTGAATCCATTTTATTACATAGGATATCCTAGAGACAAATACAGAGTCAACCTAACACGGCTCTCCCCCAAATTTGTCTGACTCTTTGGCTCTTACACCTCTAGATTTATCCACAAAGGGTGGGGTCTTCCGATCGCAGTGATGTATTTGTGTGCTTATCCGTTATCTTTTCAGTTGGAATGTGACTTAAGGTTTATGACTCTAAGTTTAGGAAAAAATCAGTGGGGGTAAGAGGTTGAAACCAGACTCAGGGAGCATCCCTAACAATCAATTCTACTTCTCACACATTTTGGAGAGCTGGATTATAACAAAATGTAGCAGAACATCTTATATTAAAAAACAGAAGTATTGCAAAACAACTTAATATAACAAACAACAAACTATATACTTATAACAACAAACTTAATGCATGACCAACATGTCTTCATTTATGTCGAAATAATGCTTTTAGCTTTTAGCTTGAATGTATAATGCTAATCACACACAATGTTTAAGCACATATACAATTTTAAATCCCAACAGAAGCTATCCACTTTGCTATGGCATTTGTAAGCCTCTGTTTATCTATATTTACCCACATGCTGCATCTAACGTAGTCTGCTGAAGCCTTGCATTGCACTGCTTGTTGAAAGATTTGCTTGTATCAACTGTGTGTATTGCATTTAGGTGATATTTTAGACTGGAACTACTCCGGTGAGAAGAAAATTCAGCTTTGCAGTATTTACAAATCACTTTGGTTCTGTCAACTGCGGCGCTGGAAGAACTTTAAAATGAAAATGACCATATTAAAAATCCGTACCCTTTTGCATGTTTGTTGGTTTATTTGGGGTTTATCCGCCAATTCTTTTCTTTTCCGGTTCCTGTAAGCGCGGTAGCAGTAAGCAACAGACTTTTACAAAATAAAAGGCTGTTGCTCACAGGCTTTTATTTTGTAAAAGTCTGTTTTTAAACAAATTATGTGCATGTCTCTCGTCATCATACTAATATACAGTGAGGAAAATAAGTATTTGAACACCCTGCTATTTTGCAAGTTTTCCCACTTCCTACAATTTTCATTGTAGGTGCATGTCTACTGTGAGACATAATCTATAAAAAAAATCCAGAAATCACAATGTATGATTTTTTAGCTATTTATTTGTATGATACAGCTGCAAATAAGTATTTTAACACCTGTCTATGACCTAGAATTCTGACCCTCAAAGACCTGTTAGTCTGCCTTCAAAATGTCCACCTCCACTCCATTTATTATCCTAAATTAGATGCACCTGTTTGTGGTCAATAGCTCCATACAGACACCTGCCAACCCCATACAATCAGTAAGAATCCAACTACTAACATGGCCAAGACCAAAGAGCTGTCCAAAGACACTAGAGACAAAATTGTACACCTCCACAAGGCTGGAAAGGGCTACGGAGAAATTGCCAAGCAGCTTGGCGAAAAAGGTTCCACTGTTGGAGCAATCATTAGAAAATGGAAGAACCTAACCATGACTCTTAATCTCCCTCGGACTGGGGCTCCATACAAGATCTCACCTTGTGCAATCTCAATGATCCTAAGAAAGGTGAGAAATCAGCCCAGAACTACACGGGAGGAGCTGTTCAATGACATCAAAAGAGCTGGGACCACCGTTTCCATGGTTACTGTTGGTAATTCACTAAGACGTCATGGTTTGAAATCATTCATGGCACGGAAGGTTCCCCTCCTTAAACCAGCACATGTCAAGGCCCGTCTTAAGTTTGCCAATGACCATTTGGATGATCCAGAGGAGTCATGGGAGAAAGTCATGTGGTCAAATGAGACCAAAATAAAGCTTTTTGGTCATAATTCAACTAACTGTGTTTGCAGGAAGAAGAATGCTGAGTACCATCCCAAGAACATCATCCCTACTGTGAACCATGGGGGTGGTAGCATCATGCTTGGGGGCTTTTTTTCTGTACATGGGACAGGGCGACTGCATTGTATTAAGGAGAAGATGACCGGGGCCATGTATTGCGAGATTTTGGGGAACAACCTCCTTCCCTCAGTTAGAGCATTGAAGATGGGTTGAGGGTGGGTCTTCCAACATGACAATGACCCAAAGCACACAGCATATCAAGGTTCTGGCGTGGCCTAGCCAGTCTCCAGACCTAAACCCAATAGAGAGTCTTTGAAGGGAGCTCAAACTCTGTGTTTCTCGGCAACAGCCCAGAAACCTGACTGATCTGGAGAAGATCTGTGTAGAGGAATGGGACAAAATCCCTTCTGCAGTGTGTGCAAACCTGGTCAAAAACTATAGGGAACGTTTGACCTCTGTAATTTCAAACAAGGGCAACTGCCAAATATTAACATAGATTTTCGCAGGTGTTTAAATACTCATTTGTGGCTACATCATTAAAATAATGAGTTAAAAAATTATACAATGGGATTTCTGGATTATTTTTTTTGATTATGTCTCTCACAGTGAACATGCACCTACGATGACAATTTCATCAAAAAAAGTGGAAGAACTTGCAAAATAGCAGGGTGTTCAAATACTTATTTTCCTCACTGTATATAACATAATAATAGTGCTAATATTATTAATAATAATAAATATATGAAACATATATCTGATATAATAGTATATCTGATATAATAATATATAATATAATAATATATACGAATAATATATCTGATATAATAATATATAAAATAAAATATATATGAATAATATATCTGATATAATAATACAAGTGAACAGGACAATTATGGTTTATACTAAACAAATGATGCGCATGTCCCTCAAAGGGTACTTTGAAACAATAAAAAAAGAACAGAAAATTAAAAATGAAAACATATAAATCTCGATTTATTTAGCTTGTATTGTGGCAGGAGAAGACTGCGAGCTGCGAGTCATGTTGTGTCTTTTCCTCTAATAAAAAGCTGGAAACTGTTTTTTCTCAGTGTAGGTAGTGAAGCCTGGTTTATGTTTTTCACATTTTTGGAAATATTTGGTTCTTAAGTCTTCATATTTGGGATATGTACATGCTCAGTTAAACGGTTTATGACGTAACACATCATACTGAAATGTATGAAATAATAAAGTTTTCTCATTACCAACAATAACAGAAGATGGAAATCATTTCAGAAATGTTTTAGCTATCTATGGTTGTTTGATTAACATTAGCTCAAAACACCATTCAACTGACAGCCTTTGTTGTGTTTAATGCTATTTTTGCTAAGTCCATTTTTACTGTATTGACATTACAGAAGTCTCTTGTTAGCATCTCAGAGGCTACTTCAGACATTAAAGAAGTCTCTCGTTAGCATCTTGAAGGCTACATCAGAGATTACAGAAGTCTCTTGTTAGCATCTCGGAGACTACTTCAGACATTGCAGAAGTCTCTCGTTAGCATTTCCAAGGCTACTTCAGACATTACAGAAGTCTCTCGTTAGCATCTTGGAGGCTAGGCTACTTTAGACACTACAGAAGTCTCTCGTTAACGTCACGGAGGCTACTTCAGACATTACAGAAGTCTCTCGTTAGCATGTCGGAGGCTACTTCAGACATTACAGAAGTCTCTCCTCTTTCAATTCGCTCTCTTTCTCTGTGTTTGTGTGCTAGGTGTTCATGAAGGCGATGGTGGACTACTGCCCCCTGCAGGACTCCTCCAGCCCGTGTCCCAATGCGGGGATGGCGTTCAGCAGAGGGGACGTGCTGGAGGTTGTCAACCAATCAGACGGGCCCTGGTGGCAGGCCAGGAAGCTGCCGTGCTCTGCAGCCTGTGCCGGGCTCATTCCCTCGGCCAGCACGTTGAAAAGGTTCCTCCGTACCGGTCTCTGTTACCTGAAGACACGTTTTGGTTATTTAGCTTCTTTTAGAGAGAAAACGTTTTTGTCTCAGGCTGTTCTCATGAAGCATTCATACATCAACGCTCTGAAGAGTAAAGCTCTGCAATTTGGATGTATTCCACATCTGTATTAGGCCTACTCTCTCTTTCTCTCTTTCTCTCTCTCTCTCTCAATTTCTCTCAATCTCTCACACTCTCTTTCTCTCTCTCTACTTCTCGCGCTCCCTCTCCCTCTTTCTCTCTCGGTCTCTCTCTGTCTTTCTCTCTCTGTCTCTCTCTCTCTCTCTCTCTGTGTCTCTCTCTCTCTCCTTGTCTCTCTTTTTCTCTCTCTCTCTCTTTCTGAGTGGAAGCATGGAGTGAGTGTTGTGCTAAGAGTGAATGGGAACATGGTTTCTGTGACTAATTACTAATTAATTACTATTTTTTCAAACTTATACCATCTTTCTAGGGTGTAAACAGTGTGTGTGCTTGTGGTTGTGTTGCTGTTTGGATTGTTGGTGCTTTTCGGGAATTTAGGTGTGTGTGTGTCTGTGCGTGTGCGTGTGTGTGTGGTTGCGCCACCGGCATGGCGTTCACCACGCTAAGCCGTAAGCACCGGTGGAGGAGTGCAGCCTGGCTGTGGGGGAGAAAGTCGGCCCCGGCGGCATCACGTCAGCCGCCCGGATGAACGGTGCTGTCGTTATCTTTGTGGACAGCGTAGACAAGGCTAACGCTGTAGTGGAGTAGGGTTGGTCTCGGTGACTCCGGTAACTACATCGGCTACTAAAGTCACGGTCTCCAACATACCGCCGTTCATCCAGGACAACGTCCTGCAGAGCGAGCTGGTCTGGTGCGGCAAGATAGTGTCCCCATACAGGATGCTGCCGTCAGGCTGCAGGTCCCCTTCTGTACTGAGACCATTATCCACATTGGACTGTCCTTGACTGAAGCCTCTTTTTAACATCTTGAAGACTGTGTTTCTGGACTGTGGGGATTTTTTTTTACAGAGAGAGTTCTAGAGGGACTTGGGTGGAGATCTGTTAACAGTTTTTAATGAGAGTTTTAAAGATATGTTGCTGCCAATGAGCTGCAGGATGGCAGTAATAACTCTCTTACCGAGGAAAGAGGATCTGTTAGAGATCAGAAACTGGCGTCCTGTGTCTCTTCTCTGCAATGACTATAAAATCCTGTCCAAAGCATTGGCCAACAGACTGAGAGGTATGATGGAGATGGTGACCCATGTTGACCAGACATACTGTGTGCCTGGTAGGTCCGTCCTGGACAATGTGTCCTTAATTAGAGATATTTTGGATGTCTCTAGTTCTTTGGTTTTTAAAACTGGTCTTATTTCATTGGACAAAGAAAAGGCTTTTGACCGGTATGAGCACCTCTATCTCTAGAAGACTCTGGAGAGTTTTGACCTCAGTCCGTGTCTTCTGGCTATGATCAAGGTTTTGTACCATGACGTTGAGAGTGTGTTGAAAATTAATGGTGGTCTGAGTGAAGTGCCATTTTTAGGGTAATCGTTCACATGTGGATACAAGCACCAAAAACGGTACAATTACTAATTGGGTAGTGATCTTTCAGAAAAGTACGTTAGCCATCGCAAAAAAACTTCATGTGAGCCGCGGCGGCCATTTTACTTTCTGCCATAGCCAAATTATGTATATTTGCATGAT
>NC_048417.1:25258226-25262521 GCF_013103735.1 Etheostoma cragini | reverse complement strand
ATCGCAAAAAAACTTCATGTGAGCCGCGGCGGCCATTTTACTTTCTGCCATAGCCAAATTATGTATATTTGCATGATATCTCCTTAACAAAACATTCAACTGCATAAAGGATGATGTCTACCCCTATGTTTTGATGGTCAACAAATACAATAATATCACACACAACATAAATGAAGGCCTCTAGACAGCTGTGGTGGCCATTTTGGATTCCGCCATAACCTAATTATGTATTTCCCATCATATCTCTTGAAACATACATGATAAATCCCGAGAGGCGATATTTACCCCTATGTTGTGATGGTCAAGAATTACAATGAGACCATATTCAACACCATAAACTATTTATATCAATAGTTAAAGTCCTTGTATTGTTTTGGGGACAATTACATCTGGATAGCTAGTTGTCTTGTTGCTCAACACACTGTCAAATTATTTTTACTGATAGCCAACTGTAGACAATGCTTGACATTGGATCTTGCTAGCATAGTGTTAGCTTTCTGGCTTGTAACTGAGCGGACGATAAATATCTCCAAAAACCGTTACCTAACAGACCGTTGCTAAGTACAACACACCGTTGCCATGCATAGAAGAGCATTGCCATGGACGCAGTTCTGTTCACTCTGGAGGACAGCTATCAATACGTTGAAAGAAAGCTGTGGAACATTTTGTCTGAGGTAAGTTTTTACATTCCAAGTTAAAGTGTTTTTAAGCATGTAATCTACCTTCTAAATGTAAAATAATGTAATTCAATTCAGAAGGATATAGATAAACACTGTTTCCCTGAACCTTTTTTTCTACTGAGAGAGCTAATAGTAGTAATTGTCAGGATTATGTATATTCCACCTAATGCCAATGTAGGGCACTCTTTAAAATATTCCCCCACAATTGGTCATCACCGGTGCCATCTAAATGGCAAACTGACTGGAGTAAATGTTGTTTGTGCCAAACGGAGACAGATGAAGATCTCAAAGCCCCACCAACACGCTATTCAGCAGAAAAGGATGGTTACACCATGATTGCAAACAATGTCCCCCTCTTTGTTGCCATAAGTGATCTGCCCATTATTCTAGCTCCTGCAAGACTGGATGAGGGTGCTGGAATAGAAGAGACTCTTCGACGAAGTCAGGCCAAGTACCATCAGAACTGCCGCCTTCTATTCAACAACACCAAACTTGATCGGGCAAGGAAAAGGAGAGCTGATTCACAAAGTAATAGTCAAGTAGAAGGTCACAATAAGATGCGCAGAGCTAGTCATGAAGATCAGAAGTCTTGTTGCTTTCTGTGTAAAAAAGAAGCTCCAGTATGTGAGCTGAGACAAGTCATGACGATGCATCTTGATAAAAGATTAAATGAATGTGCTCACATACTAAATGATGGACAACTTCTGTCACAGCTGAGTGGTGTCGATGCCATTGCACAGGAGCTGAAGTACCATGTTACATGTTTGGCTGACCTATACAACAGAAAGAGAACCTACCTCAGAACAATCAAGAAACAGGACCATTACCGGACACATGAACATCATAAATACCCACAGGCATTTTCTGAACTGGTCATACATATAGTGGAGACCAAATCTAGCTCTGAGGGTCCTTTAGTCTTCCGCCTTGCAGATCTGGTTCATCTGTACCAGCAACGGCTAGTACAGCTGGGTATGGAGAAACCTGATGTAAACGCCACCAGACTTAAAGATAGACTCCTGGCAGAAATACCAGAGTTAGAAGTTCATAAGCAGGGAAGAGATGTACTCCTCACTTTCCAAAATGATGTTGGGTTGGCTTTATCACAAGCCTGTGAATAAAGTGATGCCATAATCCTTTGTCAAGCAGCTAAGATCTAGCGAACGCAGATGCTTAAACATAAGTCTACATTTGACGGGATATTCCATGAGGGGTGTATTGATGAGGCCATTCCATCCACTCTTCTTCAATTTGTGGGCATGGTTGAATATGGAGCTGATATCAAATCTCAGCTGACATTTGGCGCATCAAAGGCAGACATTGCAATTGCCCAACTGCAGCAGTACAATTGCAATGCAACAAACAGGCACTTGAAAGCTTATGAAACTCCATTTCCTATTTACATGGGGATGTCTGTCTATGCAAAGACTAGGAAAAGGGCACTGGTTGAACTGCTTCATGAACATGGCATCAGCATTTCTTATGACAGGGTACTAGAAATATCTGCACAGCTGGGAGAGGCAGCAGTGAGCAAATATGTGGAAGATGGTGTAGTCTTCCCATCTGTTCTGAGAAGAGGGTTGTTCACCACGACAGCCATGGATAATATAGACCATAATCCTACTGCAACAACAGCAACCACATCTTTTCATGGAACCAGCATCTCTGTTTTTCAACATCCAACCAAAGACGATCAAGGTAAAAAGCGTGAGCAACTGAGGTTTGGATACGAGAAAGTGAAAAGAGTTGCAGAACTCCCTGAATCTTTCACAAATATTCCTCATGCCTTCTTTACAAAGAAAAATCCCTCTCCTCCACAAAGTAAATTGGCAGATCCTCCAGAAGACAGTGTGACAGATCCAGGTACCTGTTTGCTGAGTTCACAGATGGCACTGGAGTATGAGTGGCTGGAGAAGATCACTGTGACTGAAGAGCCAGTAGATGTTACTTGGTCAGCACACCACGCTTCCAAGAAGAGAAACCCTGCATTTGAGATCAGCATCACATCACTGTTACCTCTGCTTCGGGATCAGGCCCACTCAGTTGCTACAGTCAAACATGTAATGGACAAGATCAATGACATAGTAGCGTTCCTGAACCCAGGCCAGGTGCCCGTTATTGCTGTTGACCAACCAATTTATGCAGTAGCCAAGCAGGTGCAGTGGCATTGGCCTGAGAAATATGGTGAAGACAACTTTGTCGTCATGTTCGGGGGCCTACATATTGAGATGGCGGCACTGAGGTCAATCGGAACTCTACTTCAGGACAGTGGTTGGACAGGCGCTCTAGTGGAGGCAGGGATAGCATCCTCTGGAACAGCAAAATCATTTTTAATAGCCTCAAACATCACTAAAACCCGACAAATGCACCAGATAACGGCATGCTGTCTGTACAAGCTTCTGCAAGCAGCTTACAATGACTACACCAATGAGACAGTTAAAAATAGTGAGGACACTCTTGAATTTGAGGCTTGGTGTGAGAATCGCAAACTACAAAGCCCCCAATTTCAGTTCTGGCATTTGGTGTTTTCAATGGAACTTGTGATCCTCCTGCTGATCCGATCATTCAGGGAAGCCAACTTCAGCCTGTATTGTCAGTCACTGGCTGAATTACTACCATACTTTTTTTCCAACAACAATGTGAATTATGCACGCTGGCTTCCAATCCACCTCAGGGACATGATGACCCTGAAACATAAACACCCTAAGCTAGCCCAGGAGTTTCACAATGGAAAATTTGTTGTGCACAAATCAAGCAGAGAATTCTCTGCAATGGCCATAGACCAAGCTCATGAACAAGCCAATGCTGTCATCAAGGGAAGTGGGGGTGCAATAGGTCTGACTGAAGATCCATCAGCCCTAAGAAGGTGGATGGTGGCTGGTCCTGAAGTCAGCTGCTTGGTTTTGCAGTACGATGCTGTATCTGGAGCCAAAGAAGGTACAAAACAAACGATCCACCATGAGCAAACCAAACAAGCTCAAGTATTGTTTCTTGATAAAGTCAACAAGCTAACCAGTGTCATGAAAGATATGGGCAATCCTTTCAAGGAAAAGAGCCAGCATCTGTTTTCACTAGACACAAAAGATGTTGCAAACCCGAGTGTAGCTGCATTAATTCATACACACTATGAGAGAGGGAAAACTCGGTTTCAGCAGTTCATGAAAGGACTTGAAGAAGAAGAATCCAAACTTTATGAGCCAATCAAGAAGAACTGCATGAATTTTTTCCATCAGGAACGTGCCTCTGTCAATTCTTTGAAGAAAAAGGTGTTGAAGAAGGATTGCCAGCTCTTCTCCAAACTGTTTATCTCATGCCAGAGCAGAGTGTGTGATCTGAACAAGTTCTTTAGACATGAAAATCAGCCATTCCCTGCTGCCTTGAGTGATGGTGGGAAGCTCCATAGTGGACAGAAATCTCAGCTGGCTGCGATCCTTGAGTCTCTTGTCAAAACCCCCAACACTGAACCAGAAGCAGAAACCATCATTATTGATGGCTCAGCACTGGTGAACAGTTTGCCACCACGTAGCTCAAAAACATTTGACCACTACGCTGCATTTGAGGTTCTCCCCAAAATAGAGGCATACTCTGTGAAATACAAAAGAACAGACATAGTCT
>NC_048417.1:25251625-25258126 GCF_013103735.1 Etheostoma cragini | reverse complement strand
TGACCACTACGCTGCATTTGAGGTTCTCCCCAAAATAGAGGCATACTCTGTGAAATACAAAAGAACAGACATAGTCTTCGACATTTACCAACAATCCAGTTTGAAGGCAGAAGCTAGGTCAAAAAGAGGACATGGAGCCAGACACAAAGTGACCAGCAATGGCAAAATACCTCAAAACTGGCGGAACTTTCTCAGAGATGATGAGAATAAAACTGAGTTGTTCCACTTCCTTGCTGACGGCCATTGGCGGCCATTTTGAAAAATCAAGTGGCTAACGTTACTTTTCAAATTATTGGCCCCAGAGGGATAACCACACCAAATTTGGTGCTTGTATCCACTTGTGAACGATTTCCCCCCTTATCTGCCCCACTAATTGGTAACAAGACTATAGTCAATAAGAACTGGGAGGGGGTAGTTGAGAAGGTGGAAGGACGATTGAATAAGTGAAAATGGCTGAAACCCCAACTGTCATTTAGAGTCAGAGCATTAATTATTAATAATCTGGTAGTGTCTGCTCTCTTAGTGGATTTCTTTGGGGACAGGTTACATTGGGTATCTCAGGGTGTTTTATTTTTACCAAAAGAGGAGGGTGGGCATGGCCTGGTACATCTAGAAAGTAGGGTGGCAACTTTTAGAGTACAGTTTGTACAAAAATATCTCATGTGTCCAAAAGACCTGTTTTGGAGAGATGTGACAAGTAGCTTGTTAAGACGGACGGCTGGTAGATACCGCTAGGTTTTTAATGGCTTTTAAGTTTATAAAATTGTGTGGATTATCTCCTTTTTATCAGTCACATTTTAAGGTAAGGTAACTTTTTTGAGTGGAACAAAGTTATGCCTACGTGTTCTCTGCACTGGCTGTTAGAGGAGCCCCTCATACATGGGGCTAGGATGGACGTTCAGGACAGCAGGACACCGGGCCTCACCAACATGCTGTGCACCGCAGGAGCTTTCTCCCTGAGGAGAAAAGTGGAGGCACGTACATCGGCTGTGGCTTCTCTTCTGGGGTAGAGGTCTCTTTGATAGACCAGGACCGTCCTAGAGAAGTGGACTGGAGACTGAAAGAGGGAGAATGTCAGATGCTCTGAGGGATTTGAATAGCTAATTGTCTGATTTAAAGATTTATTCTGTACAGAAAACACGTTGTGTGGCTGATAGTTATGTTTAGATGTCAGAGAGACTAAATCCGTTCAGATCACGGATCATCTCCAGTGTGTCGTTAATTAAAATCAGCAACAGATTTCATGTAGAGCACTTTGCCAGCTACTCTGTCATAATTAAAACAACTGGAGTTGATGTGTGGGTCTGATTATATTTTATTAAATCGGAATCGCAAGTGTTTTTGTCACTTCCTGTCCAGCCTGAAGGCTGCACGAATCGGCTGGAAACTGTCCACCTTTACAGCAGCTTTTTGTCCCCGCCCCCACTGCTGCCGCCTGCTCTCGTCTACTTTCCAGGCGAGGCGCAGTTCATCTCAAACGAGTAGCCACCAGCTTAGCGCATGTTGAGCTATTTGTTTACAAACACACGCTGATGCACAGCTGGACAATGGAATAGTCCAATGTAGTGGGGACTGGGGGGCAGTTTCTCATCATGAATTAAACAATTGGATAGCACTTTAGCGTATCAATGTTTAGAGATAATTAATTGGTGAAAAGTAAGACAACAAATCGTAACCATAAGTTTATGAGGCGTTTTAGGGGGCCCTTGGTAGCTTGGGGACCAAGGCAATTGCCTACCTTTGCCTAATGGTAAATCCGCCTCTGGCAGTTATAACTCTCTTACAGAGGAAACGGGATATGTAAGAGATCAGAAACTGGCGTCCTGTGTCTCTTCTCTGCAATGACTATAAAATCCTGTCCAAAGCATTGGCCAACAGACTGAGAGGTGTGATGGAGATGGTGACCCGCGGCTCTACTCCGAGCTCCTCTCGGATGACTAAGCTTCTCACCCTATCTCTAAGGGAGACGCCAGCCACCTTCCTGAGGAAACCATTTCGTCCGCTTGTACCCTCTGTGCACAAGTGTTGTGTGAAATTCCTGAACAGGTATAAACTGGACGGTAGAGTGGACACAGTGTGGAGACAGAGTCTGGGAGTGGACAGTGTTGTTAATCCTGCCTGGAGGGTTTTGTATAAATTGCCTCTAGAGAAAAGAACTGGGGATTTACAGTGGAGGAATTTACATGGCGCCATTGCTGTGATTGCTTTCATTTCTGGCATCAATCCAACAGTTTTAGTTGGTTGTCCATTCTGTGGACAAGTGGAGACAGTTTTTCACAGTTTTTCTGAATGCCAGATACTTTGGCTGCTGTTTGTGGTGCTGAAGACGTTTTTGCTATGTTTTGGTGGGACGTGATCTAAGGTTGCTTTCATCTTTGGAGCCGGCTATAAAAAAGCTGCTGCTTCTAAATGGCAGCTACTTAATCTGATTGGTGGAGAGGCCAAAATGTCCATCTACAGCAGCAGGAAGCATAAAGTAGAGGACAGGTCGGGACAGGAAGCACTTCCTGTTTTCATCTCTCTGGTGAAAGCCAGGGTTTTTTGTTGATTTTTGATTTTATAAAGCTATGAATAACATTGAAGAGTTTCGGAACCAGTGGTTTTATTAAGATACATTATGCTACGTGATAGGGAGGTAATTTGGTGTTTAACAATGTGTTTAGGTAGACATGATTGATTGAATGATTGTTGTGTAAACTGCCTGTTTGTTGATGTGCAATATTTTTTATGGCTCTATTTATTATAAAGGAAAAACATGTGGTTTTTATTTGGTAAAATAAACACTTTTTTTAAAGACTCTCTCTCTCTCTCTGTCTCTGTCTCTCTCTCTCCCTGTCTTTCTCTCTGTCTCCCTGTCTCTCTCTCTCTCTGCAGTAAACTGAAGGAGCATTGGTGGTGTCAGCCATTACACGTCCATACTTGCATCAGGACCTGTGAGCACGTTGTTATTATTACTTTTATCTGCACTTTTTTCGACACTATATATATAGAGAGAGATTTATATGTGTGCTGTAGATATATAAATCTCTAAAGAACTAATCCCTTTTATATTTCAGTATCTGTTCCAGAGGACGATCGGACACACGCTGAAGACAAACACAAAGTCACAGGTAACACACCTACAACACAACCAGAAATACACAATCCAGTTTTCATAGAGTGAAATTACTCATCATCTTCTGTTCGTCTCTTCTCCACAGAGCTGGAAAAAATACATTTTGGTGTTTCTTTATATATTTCACAATGGAATAGGCTACTTGTCTGTGTTAACTATCTACTTGTGAATACATTAATAAGTGTGCTTTAGTGTAAAGTGAGTGAATGTATTCTTCCTTCAGATGAAGACGATGCTGATATTACTGATGGAGTCTACCTGGGTAAGATACACTCCATTAGGTTCTTTAACATGGAAAAAAGAATTTAAAAAAATGTAAACATATACAATATATATACTGTAGGTACGGGTTAGGGGGTTAGTTATGGGTTAGGGTTAGGGGGTTAAGGTTAGGGACTGGCTAGGGTTAGGGGAATGGGTACAGTTAGGGTTAGGGGGTTAGGTACAGGTTAGGGGGTTAGGTACGGTTAGGTTTAGGGGGTTTGGTACGGGTTAGGGTTAGGGGGTTAGGTATGGGTTGGGGGGTTAGGTATGGGTTAGGGTTAGAGGGTTGTACAGGTTAGGGTTAGGGGGTTGAGTACGGGTTAGGTTTTCATTGATGAATTGACTGATTGATTTGTGTTGACCAGCTGGTTTCCGGCGGAGTTTCCGTCTCTTTCGGAGGATGTCCTCCAGGAAGAGACGGCAGTCCTGCACCTCGTGCTTGCCCAGCAGCGACACCCTGTCCACTCCCTACGAGGAGGTGGCTCTATACCAGCGCCCCCTGCAGGAGAACCCCCGCCTCATCATCCTCGTTGGTCAATATCTCAACCATCCTCGTTCCTATCCTCAGACAATCTTAATTCTCCATTTCTCTACGATATCTACTGTGTATAATGTATTTATAAAGAATACATTTCATCCATCCAGGTGCTGCAAAAGTTGGAGTTAACGAACTGAGGAAGAGACTCATCAAATTGAACTCATTGACCTTCCAGGCACCCGTACCTCGTATGTGCAAATCTAACACGTCTAACATTCAAAGTGTTTTAACACTGGTTATAATAAGTGTAATGAAACCGATATCTGAGGATATAATCTTTAAAAAAAATCCTTTAAGTCTGAGAAACTTTCTCAAATATTGACTCAAAGCGTATCTCAAAGTAATTAGAGAGAGGGCAAAAGACATGCTGGAAATCGCCACAGGCACAAACCCCTCAGAACATGTGCGCCTATGCCACTTGAATCAGATGTTTGACCAAGATAATCTCATTCAGAGACGCATAAATTCATACACAACATTTCCTACTACAGCTTGTATTGGAATAACTTGTGCGGACACAAACATCTCACTGGCACTACACCATCTAGGCCTTTTAAGTAGCATTCTCAAAAGCCTCATTATATGCTACCTGTGATCGTTTCATGCTTCCCGTCTTAAAATTACAATATATAACTAGAACTGCACGCAGTTTCAACAGGGTCCAAGCCTCCCTCGCCAGTCGGCCCCAGCGACCCGGGGAGAGCTCGAAAGCGGAACCCAAAGCGAACTACAGAAGCTTTGCTTGGTCATGAAATGCGCACACAATTACGTAGCAAAATTCTTCATACAACATGTTGTCGTGGCCATCTGGAGATGCTACACACCAGGTTTCGTGCAGATCTGTCTTCATTGTAGCGCCAACTGCTGGTCAACATGGTGTAATATTTGGTAGGTCTGGTCGGCTACCCACTGTACATCTACCCTGTAAATTTCAAGTAATTCACTTTAGTTTAAGTGGTTAATCTGAACGTTGGTCCATAGGCCACGCCCACTTGAACCAATCAGTACCCCACTGTAAGGACCACCTCAGGAGTGGGCCTAGATGGTATCGATCAAATTTTGTAAAATTCGGATGAGCGGTTCATGAGATATAAACTTGTTGTATTTATAGCGCCCCCTAGTGGTCAATGTTCGTGAAATTTGTTTCAGAACCTCAGAGGCTCATGGCAAGGAATGTTCTCAAGTTTGGCTTTGATAGAATTTATTTTGGCCGAGATATGGCAAAGTCAGCGTTTTTTTTTTTCAGCGTTAGCTACACAAATTTGGTTGCCCGTAATATGCGCCAGTTTTATTCTATAAAAAACTTTATGCAAACTTTTGTCAGGCCAGTCTGGAGATGCTATGTGCCGAGTTTCGTGCAGATCCATTGAACGGTCTAGGAGGAGTTCGAAAAAGTTGGTTTTCGATAAATTGCGATGTTTCACGCATAAAAGTCTAGGCGGAAGTGGGCGTGGCCTATATGACGAGTTCCAGTTAGATCCAGGGAACGCGTGGATGTAAGGTTTTTTATATCGGATGTACGGTTTTATAGGTATAACTTTTATAGGAGTTATAGGGCCAAACGCGTTTTTTCTGGTATAGCGCCACCTAGTGTCGGAAGTGGGGTATTTTTTTGCGCCTGAGGTCTTTGCGGACTTTCGGACCAGTCCTGAAAATGGCGCGTCGCCACCATGTACGGTTTAGGCTGCAGCATCACTTTTATGCGGAGAAGAATAATGATGATGATGAATAATAATAATGGAGGAAAATCCTAGCGAAAACAACAGGGTTCCACAGCCCAGCTGTGTGAACCGCGTTTCGCTTGCGATTACTGCGGTGCACGCATCCTCGGGCTTGGACCCCTAATAATGGATAATGGATAATGGAAAATCCTAGCGAAAACAATAGGGTTCCACAGCCCTGCTGTGTGAACCGCGTATCGCCTTGCGATTACCGCGGTGCACGCATCCTCGGGCTTGGACCCCTAATAATAAAGTATATATATTTTTATGTATTTACTGTACATATGTATAATATATATGTGTGTGTGTATGTGTACTAGTATATAGAGGTGTACAATTTGCAAAAACATTTCTACAGCCTCAGAACACATACTAAACTTAGTGATTGCTAACAGGTTTTGATTGGCTGTCGCCCTGTTCCTGCAGACACCTCTCGTCCAATCAGAGCAGTGGAGCAGATGGGAAGAGAGTACCACTTTGTCACCAAAGAGCTGTTTGAGTACATGGTCTGTAACCACAGGTACACACCTCTCTTTTCACCGTCTACATGGATTGGTTTGGGGTTTTTTATGCATATTTATATTGCTGTGTGTGTGTGGCTCTGCATTTGTGTATTTGCGTGTCTGTGTATATGTGTGTGTGTGTGTGTGTGTGTGTGTGTGTGTGTGTGTGCATGTGCGTGTGTGTGTCTCTGTGTGCTTGCGAGTGCATGTGTGTGCGTATGTGGAGGTTTGTGGAGTACGGCGAGTACAAGAGCCACCTGTACGGGACCAGCACCGATGCTATTGACGAGGTTCTGAAACGAGGACGGATCTGCATAATTGATGTTGAACCAAATGTGAGTTTCATGATAACTTGGATCA
>NC_048417.1:25222463-25251615 GCF_013103735.1 Etheostoma cragini | reverse complement strand
CCCCCCCGCAGTGTTTTCCGTCCTCGTATCTATACCAGAGACATAGCAGTCACAGTTATTAAGTTGTGAAACAGTCCCAGTTTAGTAAGATTTAGACACCAAAAGTATTGAGTTATTACTTACTAACTTACTAACTTTAGTTTTACAGTTATTTTTGGAATTTATAGGCAATAAACCTAATTTTTAGGAAATTACACCTAATGTTTGAGTTAGAAAAGCAGAAATTAGGAAT
The DNA here is from genome assembly GCF_013103735.1 of Etheostoma cragini. Lineage (NCBI taxonomy): Eukaryota > Metazoa > Chordata > Actinopteri > Perciformes > Percidae > Etheostoma > Etheostoma cragini. The sequence goes on along the minus strand of NC_048417.1, from coordinate 25,251,383 downwards.
TATTTAGACTACAATTAAAGGAATGTATGTTGATGGATATTAACCAGAGATGGCAAAAGTACTCACTTTTCGTACATAAGTAGATGTACAGATACTCGGGTTAAATATACTCTGGTAAAAGTAGAAGTACTGATTTAACTTCTTTACTCAAGTAAAAGTAACAAAGTACAGGCTTGGAAATTTACTTAAAGTATAAAAGTAAAAGTAGCCTTACGAATGACAAAGCTACCTGGACCAGACAGATGTTACTAGAGAGCACGCTGAGAAACTTCAGTGGATTTGGAAAAAAGGCTCTTTACATGCCATTGCCTACATTGTAAATGGCTGTCTGCCAATATGCCTAAAACATTTAGCTTATTTATTGTGACAGAGACACAGTCTACAGGTTAAAAAGATTCTGACTGAGCAGCAAGATATGATTTCAGTTTTGATTCTGTGAGGAGTCTGTATATTACCATCCAATTAGATTAAATTTAGTATTGATGATGCAAAAAATAACGGAAACTCCAGTGAAATTATTTGAAACTTGTTGTGAGGACTAAATTAGGACTGTATTTAAAGCTGATTCAAGTTTCCAATTTCTTCCCAGGTGTGTCTGTTAAAACACGGAGGTAGACAACTTCTCTCTTTTGACATTACAATCAAGCAACAGTACAAACTCGGCTTGGGTAGCTCTGTTATGGCTGTGTGTGTGTGTGTGTGTGTGTGTGTGTGGTTCTGCAAAGAAATAAATAACGTTGTAAAGGCTACCTTACTCATAGTGCATAATGCACAGGAATCATACTGTATATGCTAGTAAATAATTACAATAAACCCACTATTATTTACAATATCTTAATGCAGTGTAACTACTGTAGCCTGCAAATAATGCACCTAAAATAAGAATCCTGAGCAAGGGCGTTCAACAATCACGATTACATCGCATCAACAGCCAGGTGTAACCAAGCTAACAGGTGAAGAACACTATCAACAACCTCATTAGCTAACTTTAAGTTTGCCAGATCTATAGACCAATAAAACGAACTGACAACATACTGTAAGTTATACGACTTACAGTTCTCAAGGACGCACACAATCTCAGCTGATTATCCTCCGGACAGCTAGTCTCTTTTTTGTTTCTCTCACTTTTTTCTCTGTGTGGCGTGCGCGCCCGCTTGCGGTGTGAGGTGCGTGTCCGCGCTATTCTTCGACATGCACTCGCAATCACACCTGACAGACAACCTTTTGTACAAAACTAAAGTAACGAGTCAATTTTGTAAAATGTAAGGACTAGAAACTACAAATATTCATGTTAAAATGTAAGTAAAAGTAAAAAGTGGCCAAAAATTAAATGGTGAAGTAAAGTAAAAATAACTGAAAAATCTAGTTGAGTACAGTAACAAAGTATTTGTACTTCGTTACTTCCCATCTCTGATAATTGCATACTGGAATATGTCAAAAGTACTTTTATCAATAACTGGAGATATCACAGACATTATTTACAATACTGCTCCCCCGCAACCCGATACACTGTAAATATTGGCTGTGAAATCTCCAGTTATTTACTGCAGATTTCAAAGTAACACTACTCTATATGATTTTTAAAGTAGAATGCTGTAAAGTTACATTACAACCTTGTCAACATGACAACATCACAGTAGTCTAAGTATTACAGTTGAAATCACAGTAGTCAAAGCACAACTGTAAAAAAAAAAATCACAATATAGCCACTATAGTACTGTAAAAAATAAAGTAATCTATTGCATTTTTACTTTTTTATCTTATGATGTGTTAAATTGTTTTGAATTTTACCAGGAATACATAAATCTCTATAAATGGTAGTACGGTACCTTAACTGTAAAAATAACTCACAGTAACTTGGTGGACAATTGTTACAGTAAGTTACTGTAAATTTGACGTTGAATTTGTTACAGTGTACCAGATAAGCGGATGAAGATGGATACATGGATTACACATTAATCCCAGATGTGTTTCTTTTATTATCAGAGTATCCAGTGGCTGCGGACGAAGAAACTAAAGCCCTACGTGATCTTCATCAAAGCTCCGAGTCCGGACAGACTGAGACAAACCCGGGGAGACGGCCGAATCCTCACCAACTGCACCGTCAACAGAGCCTTCACAGTAGGATCTTTCCTTCAATACAACTCTATGAACAGAGATTTAAAAACCATAGAGTCCAGACACCATATATAATAATTCAAATCTGGTAATAACCCGAGTTGTCTTGCCATCAAAATGGAAAAATCCACACTTTTGGTGCTTTTTAATCAATGTTTTTAACTTTTTCTTATGTTTTTGTCCCTTTTTTCAACACTTTCGATGCTTTTTTTTCAATGTTTTTCACTTCTTTTTTTTACATTTAACACTACGTAACACTAACTTATTACCTTTAGTTTCACAGTTATTTTTGGAATTTACGGTCAATAAACCTCGTTTTTAGGAAATTATACCTAATGTTTGAGTTACTAAGTGTTAAAGGTGTATGTTGATGGATAGTCACAGACTGGAATATGTCAACTTTTACTCATTACTATTTCAAAATCCCCAAATAAGACACCCCAAAATTAATGAAAGTAGAAATATGTACTTGCCAAAAAGAGTTGTATGGAATCAATCATGTTATTTTGGGGAATTAAAAAGAACATTGATATAGGAAAACGGGTCAGTATGAGCTTAGGACAACATAAGGGATAAATCTACTTCTGTCAGCAGTAGTATTTTTACTTTTTTATCTTATGATGTGTTTAATTGTTTTGTATTTTACAATGAATACATAAAATACTGTAAATGAAAGTACGGTACCTGCAACCTGGAGCATCCAATGTTGTTCTGTCCCGTCTCATCTTGTCAGAGGGTCAAAAATACAAAATCGTGAATAATTTTCCAGATGAAGTCACGGGTGAATTCGTGACCATGTTTGTTCCAATCAATTGGAAAACGTTACAAACTGTTAGGAACAATTTTGCCATACATATAGTTTGCTCATTTCTGAATGTTATTATAGTGTTAAATACAACTGTTACGACCTGGCCCGTTATAATGATGGGCGTAACATAAAAAAGGAGGTAGGTGGAAGCAATGGAAAAGCGGGACGAGGTTACAAAAAAAATAAAGGATTTTTAGTTAACACAATAGCAAAATACCAAACACAAAAAGAGCTAATGGGTGCTGCCTATATAAACAAAGAAATTTCAAAACAACTAAAAGAGCACAGCACCCATTAGCTCTCCAAATTATAACACATGTAGAAAACTAAAAAAAACAAAGACTTTAAGCACAACAGGCTCTAACTAGCAACTCTTACTAGTTTTTAACACAACAGCATCTTAATACAACAGCTTCTAACCGGACCGCATGGCAGACTGATTTTTACATTCAGCAACCCAGACTGATGAATCCAAGCGCTTTTTGAACTCTCACTGGGCTGATTGAAGGACGTTGATACAGAAACTGCGCCAATCAACATCAAGGCCTGGAACAGGGAAGCGGGCGGAGCCATCACGCAAGCCAATCCTCTCCGGGCAACAACACAGAGAGATTTACATACACAAACACTAACAGGTTAAACTAACCTAGAAGGCCACGGGTCGTAACAACAACATAGCCTACATTTGATGAAACCTGCATCAGCGACACAGCCATTTCTGCCAACTACAGCAGGATTTCTTGATGAGGGATAACAATGATCTGCACTCAAAAGAACAAGAATACAAAAATAAACATTTTACACTCTTTCCAAGACTTCTTTTAATTTTATATTATATATTTTGTTCACACTTCACTGGGACATTGCTGCAAATACAATGTTTTTATATAGGCTAGAATATACTTTTCAGCATGGCCAGAGGGCATGAGACGGTAGAGGCTCCAAGTTAAGCCATAGAAGGAATTTTTAGTTTGCCTAAAATCTGCATTTATTTTAGAGACAGACATACATTTTTTAAATACTAAAAAAAACAAAAAACTAAGAGAGATAGCCTATTGTTTAAAGTATTTAATTCCAGATGCATGCTTTTATTGTGAAAAGCAGAAGCTCGCACCAGGTGTGATGGCAGAAGCAATTTTTTAGTTTGCCTAAAATCTGCATTTATTTTACGGCCAGACATACATTTTTTAAATATTAAAAAAAACAAAAAACATTTCAAGTATTTTATTCATTAGCATGATAGTTGACTTTGAAAACTAAGAGAGATAGCCTATTGTTTAAAGTATTTAATTCCAGATGCAAGCTTTTATTGTGAAAAGCAGAAGCTTGTACCAGGTGTGATGGCAGAAGGATTTTTTTAGTTTGCTTATAATCTGCATTTATTTTATGGACGGACATATATTTTAAGTGTGTTATTCATCAGTATGATAGTGTAAGATGAGATTTATTTTGTGAATATTTAGTTAACAAGTGACTGAAATAAGTCACAGATTTCCAACAATTGTAGCTTCATTGTGTATTCTGTTCCTCGATTTAACAAGGGAGCTATCTAACATGATGTAGGCCTACGCTGCCTGTAATTCAGTAACGGTTATTGGAGGGATATGATGAGATGCTGAAGCATGTTTTATTATGAGTCTTAAGTTGTTCTTGCTGTTCCCAGAACCAAAATCAGGACAATGGGAGATAGGGCATTTTGTGCTGCTGCCCCACGTCTTTTTGACGTGGGGTTTGATATGTGGTGGTGGATCACTCTTTATGTGAGTCGCATGCAGGTGTCTCATGTCCATGGTCTGGCACAGGAGCATGGTAGGGTCTGAGACGATTGTAGTGGACAATCTGGGACTTATCAGACTGATCCAGGAGGTAGTTAATCCTATATGTCACTCCAGGAGAATTCACATCAGATCCCAGGCACTCTAATATTTCAAAGGGACCTTTCCAGTGAGGAGCGAGTTTCTGTTTTGTTGTAGTGGGATCATTTAACCAGACAAGGTCTCCAGTAGCATAAGGAGTGTGCTTAACACTCTTGTCATACTGTCGTTTCTGATTGTGGGCATAATCTCTGTTCCATGCAGCAGAACTGAAAGCAAACTGAAGTTTCTGCATCAATTGGGCAACATAGTCAGCAGGAGAAGCCGTAGTAGATGAAGAAGGTGTATTGTTAGCTACCAGCATGTTGGCAGGCATTCTGGCTTCATGACCATGTGTGAGGAAGAATGGTGTTAAACCTGTTGTAGAGTGAGGGTTGGTATTGGAAGCCAAAGCAACTTGGTTGAGGCAGTTGTAACCCAGGTTTACTTAGCAAAAAAAATAAATTAGTTAAAAGGAAATCAATCAATAAATATGTTAATATGGTTAAAAATACATTAAGAACATCTGTAATATTTTATTTATTTTATCATTCGCTATGTTATTTCATGAGTTATTTTGTGTTTAAAATGCATTTGGACTTTTATTTTGAAGGGCACGTTGCTGCGTGACCCAGGTGACCAGCAACCACCAATCGGATTGTTCAAAGAGTGTTTCTTTGCTGGAAGAGTGTGTGATTTTTGCAGAGCGGGCTTCAGATAAAACTTTGAGAGAGTCAGAGAGGAAGGTGAAAAATCTTTAGTTGTTAGAAGCCAATTTTGTTGGATTTTTGTGAAGAAGATATTTTACGTACTCGATCTGTCCCTGTGTGGAGACGATTAGTACGTTGGAAATCGGGACTTGGCCATTTAGAGTGGGTTGGAGAAATATTCAACCGACACCGACTTGGAAAACAAGAGGTTGAAGCAAGAGGGCGAGCCAGTGGATACCTTTTGTATTTACTTTTATGTAAATGTAAATGAGTATATTTACTACATGTGAATCCTCTAACTCAAAGGTGAACTTCACTGAAGTGAATTAGATCAGCCTGAGTTAACTCAATAGATCAAAATCTTAATTGAATTGATTAAGAACTAATTTGAACTAAACCCAACTAAAAGGATTGCAACCTGATACTAGAGCCTGCTATTAAAACCTGATACTAAAATCTGATATTGAGTCAAAAGTCAGAGGTTAATTCAAAAGGTTAAAACCTAATTACTTAACAAAAAGGGGTTAAGGTCATTTGAAATTGTGTTAATTGTTGTCCAGTGTCTTGTGTGTAAATTCTTCAATAATAAGCCGGCAGTTTAAACCTATTCCCTGGTCTGTTGTCTTATTACTTTTCCAACATACTGTGATGCATCTTTTGCTCCAGTAGACGAACTTAGTTGAATAATTCTGGTCCATAGAATATAATTAAGTACTGTTTTTTGTTATTACTCTGTAATTACCACACAAAGGTGTTACACAGTCACCAGTATGTTGAAGAAGTGTCTTGGCTAACTGATCAATAAGTGTCCTGTTGAACCTCTCAATCATGCCATAACTCTGAGGATGATATGGGATTGTACGTGTTTTCTGCACGCCCAGCAGTTCACACAGATGTTTCACCAGGTCAAACTCAAACTGACGTCCCTGATCAGTGTGAAGCATCTCCGGGATACCATGTTCACAGATGAAGTGTTCAAACAGACATTTCGCAACTGTTATGGAACGCTGATCTGGAATGGCATAGAGGTTGACATACTTGGAGAAATAATCTTGGACAACAAGCACATACCAGTTTCCTCAACTTGGGATGGGGAGCTCAAGTATGTCAGCTGAAACCTTTTGGAATGGATCAGTAGCAACAATTGTTCTAATTGGAGCTCTCTGATGAGGTGTGGTACTCCGTCTTGTGTCACATGTGGTATATTGCTTGCACCACATTTTGATGTCACGTGACATTAAGGGCTAGTAGCGCTGTTGCTGAGAACGTTTCTGGACTTTATCAGCAAATAAATGACCAGTTACTGGATTTCCATGCAGCATCTGCAGAACATTGTCTTTCAGAGCATGAGGGACAATCATTTGATGGAGCACTGATTTTTTGGATGGATCAAAAACTGTATGGCAGAGTACACCATTATGAAAGATAAGTCTGTGGAACTCGTGCCAAAGTGACTTCTCAGCAAGTGTGCATTTTTTCATACGCCAGTATAGTGGTTTCCGTCCTTCAACTTTCCAGCTAATGACCTCTGACAGTATGGAGTCTTCCTATTGTTCCTTTTTGGAGTCATCTTCAAATTGTCAATTGGTATTTTCCTGAGACCCAGGAGAGGTTCGTGGTCAGTGACAATAAAAAAAGGGCTGTTCGTAAAGGTAGTGGCGGAAATGTTGACCATTTTGTTTCTGCTTTTGTTAAGACATGACTGGCAAAAGCAATCACTTTTTCTTGATTCCCTTGTCTCTGAGCAAGCACAGCACCAATAGCAGAGCCCGAAGCATCTGTATAGAGGGAGAATGGCACAGTGAAGTTAGGGAATGCAACCACTAGAGGGTTTGTGAGTGAGTGTTTCAGATAAGTGAATGCATCCTGACATTGAAAAGTCCATTGAAAAGGTGTATTCTTCTCTGTCAGGGAACTATGATGTGCAAAGCTTCTGATGAACTTGCGGTAATGTGAACAAAGTCCAAGAAATGCTCTTACTTCTGTAATGGACCGTGGAACAGGCCAGTCTTAAACCCTTCTCACAACATGGCCCAGAAACTGTACCTGATCTCGGGCAAATCAGCATTTTGAGGGATTCAGCTTCAGGCCACTTGACTGGAATATGGAGAGAGTTTCTTGGGAGAAGCAGGTGTGGTTGCTGACACACAGGCTTTGATGAGGGTTTCACTCATAGCTGGAATCTTAGTGGGTGCTAGCACAGACACATTACAGCAGGCGGTCACTTCATTTCCTTTGGGCAGGAGAGGAATTTTCATGTCCCAAAGTTACAGCATTTTGTTTTTGATGTCAAGGAGGGCATGGTGTTGCAGCAGGAAGGAGGCTGTCATGGGGCGTTTCCTCAATGCCGGGTGAGAGTTACAAAAATCTGCGCTCACAATGGAGACAGTAGAACCAGAGTCAATTAAAGTGCACACTTCAATGCCCTCAATGATAGCCAAGATTGTAGAAGAGACAGAATCATCAAATTGTGAGTCATTCTTGTCAGGCAAGAATTGGGAAAATCCTTATGTTAGAAACATAGTAGAGTTGTACTTGCCAAAGAGCATTGCGTGGAATCAATCATGTTATTTTGGTAAAAAGCACATTGATATAGGAAAACTTGTCAATGGGATAAAATTGACTAAAACCTCAAAGTGTAGAAAAAGAACAAAAAATGTTAAAATTTACACTAGCGCTGTGAGACAGTAGTTGATGTTTGCCCCTCAACAGCAGCTAACGGAAGTTTCCCTGCCAGTTGGAGAGAGAGTGTGGATAACTTTCGGGAGACTGGAAGCGGACACTGCCCCTAGTGTGTGGACTTGCATCCCTGTTTCTCTGCGGAGCAGGACAAGGGCTGCGGCTGAATCTGTTTGTGTCATCATTGTCATGGCGACCATACCTTGAGTGCTGATAGGACTGAGGTGAGGGAGAGCGATGCCGGTCACGTCTGCCATCGTCATGCCACTGGCGGTCCCTCTGAGCAACAGGGGAAGGAAGAAAACGTTCATAGCGGGGCCCTGTATCGCGACAATGATGCTGTTTAGGTAAGTTGTTGTCTCTGCGGTGGTGTGTGTCATGGTAGGGTTGTGGAGAGACACTACGTGCACTGTATCAAACATTGTTGGAGGAAAACCTTTCAGGTTTGGAGTCCACACGCTGAGCCAGGTAACTATGTTTTTCACGTAACAGGTTTACTTCACTTTGTAAGCTACTGACTGTAAGAGTCAGCAGCTCAACTGCATGCAGAAGCTTGTCATCAATAGGTTTAGAACAAACTATAGCTACCTGCTCCAAAGATTGAATGTGTGTGGACCCTACAGTCGTTTGTTAGAGCACTGCACGTGCTCTCTCACAGCGGCTGGCAATACGTAGGGCTCCCTCAAGATCCTCAGCACCCATCTTGTGTGTGTGAAGTGTATGAATGTGTGTGAATGGTGAATGTTTCCTGTATGATGTAAAAGCGCTTTGAGTAGTTGTTAAGACTAGAAAAGCGCTATATAAATACAGCACATTTACATTTACATTTACATCTTAGGTACTTTTGACTGAAGATGTGGGTCCAAGCCAGCAACAAAGCGGCGAAATTTCTCACCCACTACTGCTTTGCTGTCACAGTTGGGAAAGACTTCTAGAACAAGACAAGTGATGTCCGCGATGTACACATCCAAACTTTCACCTTGTTAACGAGGTCAAGCATTCACATGTGTCTGGAAGAATGGTAGGGAGTATATTGGTCCAAAAACGTCCCTGAGTTTCTCCTTCACCAAATCATAGTCCCTCTGGATCGAAGAAGGAAGGCTGTCCCAATACAGAAATGTAGCATCTTGCCGTCATTGCGATGAAGGAGACTGTAGCCCAGCATAACTTTCGTCAGCCGACATGGCGACAAAATGTCCAATCCAAAAAATCCCTAAATATCTCCGAACTATTTTTCAGTTAATCCGCTGCTCCCAAAGAGTGTAAAATCTCAGTAGCGTACTTTTACTGAACACACATCATAATAACACTCCCCCGTTCCCCCCTGTACTAACCAATCAGAAGCGAGAACGTCAACAAAGGTAAACGTGAGGAAATCAGAGAGGCAGATTCAACAGAATGTCCTGACTTAAATATTTAAACATGTAAATATGTAACTAATAATTGTGTAACATAAATATGGAAATGATTAACTGACTAAACATTGTAAATACGTTTCTAGTAAATAAACTCAAATATAAATTACATTAAATTCTGAGCCTTACAACTTTCCAAAAAATAAATTAATTCCACTTCTAAACCTTACACTCTTATTCTATCCACGCCCCGAAAGTACTAGTATGTCATCACAACGAGTTAATAGTTAACCCAAACATTCACTTGCGTTACAGTGGTGGTAGCGGGTTTGTGGTTACCATTCTTTTTTAAATTTTTATGTTGACGGGGATTATCAAGCGAACAACGGCACGTTGTTTTTTCTCCTCGCCTTGGGCTGCTCTTGCTACAAGCTAACAAGGTTAAGCTAGCGACTCGGCCGGTGTGCTGGTGGAATACAACGACAAAAAGTAACGGACTCTAATGGACATTTAATGATCGAGATAACAACAACGGAAAACACTTACAAAGACTGGCAAAGTGGACACATTATTTTTCCGCTCTCCGATGATTTTCACGTCGAAATTCTGCTTGTGGACTTGTCTGCTTGGGAGGGCGTCTGGAAAAGTTGTTCACATCCTACTCTGGATACTACAACATCAACACGGACTTGCATGACGTTAGCTCACAAAGCTAAGACAGTTAAGTTGTGAAACCACCTCTTTATCTTAAACTCTGTATGTAAAGCTACTTTTCAAGAATCGTGCATTTCCTATGACCAATGATAACTTTTGGAACGAACTGCCCTTCCCTCTGGCTCAAACGTTACTAGGGCTATCCCCCGGTATTGTAAAGAAGATTTTCCTCATGTTTTTATGGAATATGGAAAAGAAGACTTTTCAAAATGGTTCATTCTGGCAGAAGTGTACAAATGGTTACAGCAACACAAACGCCCTTGCCTTAGATAGGTAAAAGGTAAAATCGAAAGAAAACTCTGGTGGCAATTCCATAAACTCGTAATGTGTCATGACATGCTCTGTCGTAAAGCTCACATCACTGACTCCCACCACAATTATTACAGAGACATTGAACACTCTTCATGGCACATCCTGCTCTGGTCAGTATAGGTCACACATTCAAAAAGCTGTGCTACCATGTGCTATTGGCCGACCAATAGCGGATATAGAGGATTTTTGTGATAGGTGTCATACATGTGAAGCAGACAGAATGCCTGTCCCACGACAGAGCTCCCCTGCAATCCATACAAGCAGCAAGACCTTTCCAGTTTGTGTGTACAGATATTACTGAGCTTCCACTCACTTCCCAGTGACATAAGTATGTGCTTGTAGTGCAAGATCATTTGTATGTATTATCAAGTATGTCAATGCTTTTCCTATGTCAAATCAGAAAGCAACTACAGTAGCACAATTACTTTGTGAAAGATACATTCCTGAACATGGTGTCCCAGAGGAACTGTTTTAACTCTACTTCTCATTCTAGTACTGATACTCACCTTATTTGCTGGCTACTGCTAGAGCCTTGTTTTCCTGCTAGTGTAACACTCTCTACACCAGTGCTTCCCCAGACTAGATAGTTTATTCTGTTCCTTGATTTAACAAGGGAGCTATCTAACATGTTGTGCCTGTAATTCAGTAACGGATGTTGGAGGGATATGATGAGATGCTGAAGCATGTTTTATTATGAGTCTTGAGTTGTTCTACGCTGGGGAAAGTGTCATTAAAGAAATAGACCAAATTACACAGTCAAAGCTGTCTCCATGTTCTTACTCTATCCATGCTCCAAAAACACTAGCAGGTCATCACAACAAGTTAATAGTTAACGAAAACATTCACTAGCGTTACAATAGTGTGTATTTATCTTGAAGACATATTTTTAAGTATTGTATTAATTTGTATGATTGCCGTTACTGTTTGGTTTAAAAAATATATATATATATATATTGCAAGTATTTTATTTATTAGACATTTGTAGAACATGTCACAAAAAGATAGATTTTATATCCATCATTTACACTTTCAAAATAACAAAAAACAAAAAAATGGTGTCTGCAAAAGTTCGGGCACCCTGCAGAGTTACTACCTTGTACTGCCCCCTTTGGCAAGTATCACAGCTTGGAAACGCTTCTTGTAGCCAGCCAAGAGTCTTTCAATTTTTGTTTGAGGTATCTTCGCCCATTCTTTCTTCCGAAAGTCTTCTAGTTCTTTGAGATTTCTAGGCTGTCTGTCACACACTGCTCTTTTAAGGTCCATCCATAGATTTTCAATTATGTTGAGGTCAGGAGATTGTGAAGGGCATGGCAAAACCTTCAGTTTACGCCTCTTGATGTAATCCACCGTGGATTTGAGGTGTGTTAAGGATCATTATCCATTTGTAGAAGCTATCCTCTCTTTAACTTCAGCTTTTTCACAGATGGCATCAAGTTAGTGTCCAAAATTTTGCTGAAACTTTATTGAATCCATTTTTCCTTCTACTCCTGAAATGTTCCCTGTGCCACTGGCTGCAATACAACCCAAAGCATGATTGATCCACCCCCATGCCTTACAGTTGGACAGAGGTTATTTTCATTAAATTCTTTCCCCTTTATTCTCCAAATGTACCTTTGCTCATTCCGGCCAAAAAGTTCTATTTTAACAAAACAAGCAAACTTCAAATTTTTGTGGTGAGGACGTAGAAGAGGTTTTCTTCGGATGATTCTTCCATGTAGACCATATTTGTACAAGTATCTCTTTAAAGTGGAATGGTGTACCACAACTCGAGTGTCTGCCAGGTCTTTCTGGATGGATTGTGCAGTCAAACATGGGTTTGGACTTACTTTTTTCACAATCCTGCGAGCTGTCTGCATTCTAGCTGCATTATATCTGATCTCTAGCAGGAATGATATAATCTAAAAATTAGTATACAGTCTATGTTGTCAACATGTTCAGATGTTATTTATTCTATGTTTTAAAGCTTTCTCCATATTTCTAGCACTTTTTTCATTGTTTTTTATGCTTTTTGTTGCTTTTGTTGGTTTTTGTGATGTTTTTTTTTATTTCTTTCAAAGTTTTTAGAGAAAGATGTCATAAAGATGTTTTTTCCAACCTCTTTGTGTCATTAGGACTATTGTCTGGCCTACCATTCACCTATGTCCCATGTTCCCCGTCCTGCAGGAGGAAGACTTCATGAAGCTGGAGGAGGCAACCCAGCTGATGGAGGCAAAGTACAAACAACTGTTCGATGCCGTGCTGGTGAACGATGACCTGCAGGACGCCTGCATGCAGCTCTGCTCCATTATCCAGGCAGCGCAGGACGAACCACAGTGGATCCCCGTCGGCTGGAGCCAGACAGATGAGTAACGAGACAAAGGAAAGGAGAGAATAAGAAGGAGAGGAAAGGATGAGGATATCAAGACTACGAGTGTGAATAACAAGAGATAAAAGACCTAGATGCGTTGGATGAAACGGGACAATAAAAATAACTAACTGACTGATCACACTTTCTCACGTTACCTCGTTGCTACTGCTAAATGCTGCACTTTAAAGTTTATTTTAATGAAACTAAACCTCTTTTTGGATACTATGTATGGTCAGTATTTTTAGACGTAATATAATTTAATGTATATACATTTAGGGACAATCAAAATAACTTCAAAATTTCCATTAACTTATGGGTAGAAACCTCCTGCGTCTGGTACTTAACATTTAATATTGCTAAACTAACAGTTTCAAGAAACTTACAAGAATATAGAAACACTTACAACTGAAAATTACAACAGAAATAAACTAGTTTTCAATACACATACTGTTTATATATTGCAAACTAGTTTATTTCTGTATGTATATATATATATATATATATATATATATATATATATATATTTATATGCATACTTTTACTTTTGATTGTTTTAAAGTGCCCATATTCGGCTCATTTTCACGTTCAAAATAGTATTTTGAGGTTGTACCAGAATAGGTTTCCATGGTTTCATTTTCAAAAAACACCCAATTTGTGTTGTACATTGCTGCAGATCCTGTTTTCACCCTCTGTGTTTAGGTCTCTGTTTTAGCTCCAGAGTGAGACATCTCACTAGTTTTATCTAGAGAAACCGTGTCTCTCTCAAAACAACATTGATGGTTTTTCCAAGTGTAGATGCGTGTGGAAGCACCAGAGACCCAAATATATTCTTTTTTTTCTGTCGTAAAAGTCAAAATTGATTTTATAATGGAAAAGAAAGTTTATGACAGTTTAACATAAACGTTATTATTTATTCATCAAAGTGTTCATTTGTATTTTGAATTAGTATCTTAACCTTGTTTTGAATGTAACTATTTAAGAAAAGGAATAAAATACTATTCACAAATATAGAATTATTTGTCACTTTAAAGAAAACAAGAGTCTGGAAGTCAAGATCAGACAATATTTGTGACATATTTCTTTATTTTGAAATGCTTATTTATTATATAATAAAGTTAATCAGATGAATAAAGAACCCAACACTCTCTTGTATCACAGAACATTCTGACAAAATTTGGACATTTTGGATGAGAAGATTGTCCCCACTCATGTCTGGTAGGTGGACGTTCCTCCCTGTTTCCTGGCTTAATGCTAAACTAAGCTAACGTCTGCTCAAACAAGGTTTATATTTAGTCCCATTTGACCCATTTTCTTAAAGTTTCCTATATCAGTAATTTGGGTTTCTTTCAACCAAATTGTCCAAAAAGTTTTGTGGATGGTTCCATGCAACACTCTTCACAAGTAGTCACTTCATTGAATTTTGGTGTTCAAATTAATATAACATTTAGAGAAATTAATATTGATAACAGAACGTTGAAAAAAGTGACAAAGAGGTTAGAAAAAGTGAAAAAATAATTGGATAAAAGTGAGAAAAACAGTGTCAAAAATGACCAAAAGGTTGCCTGGGCGACAGAAAGACAACACTAGGGTTATTTATAGATTAAAAATCCAGTAATTGATTATGTTTCCTTCCCAAATCCCAAATGTAAACCTACTGCTAACTCTTCAGATAATAACAAGTGAAAGTGAGTGTGTCAGCGGAGAGCTGTGTCTGTCTGCAGAACAAACTGAAAGTGAATTCATGATATATTATAATAATTGATATAACATAATATTATTATATCATTGATTATAGATGGAGCGATTGTTCCTGCGTTGCCTCTATTTTTTGTGGAAGATGCTGTGTCAAGCCAGGCAATCACATAAAAGAAGACTGCCATGCAGCTGGATACTCTAATAAAATAAAACACATTTCAAAATGAAACACCCAGGTTCATGGTGATTTCTGGCTGTCTTGACGTCTCACAGTGAGACGCAATCAGGCCCACGGAGAGAGAGACCGATGGACGTTTGTCATGACTAACAAGTCCTAACTCAAGAGTAAACTATATCCCAAGTCAAGATTAACAAGTCCTAAGTCAAGAGTAAACAATGTCCCAAGTCAAGACTGACAAGTACTAAGTCAAGAATAACAAGTCCTTAGTCAAAAGTGAACTATGTCCATGCTCGTCGTGCTGTCCGATTTTAGACCAGTCTCTCATCTGCCTTTTCTTTCAATGGTTTTAGAAAAAAAAATTGTTAGACAGTTACAAGTCTTTTAACAACTGAACTGTGTTTTTGAAAAATTGCAGTCTGGTTTTAGATCACTTCACAGCAATGAGTCTGCACTGTTGAGGGTACATAATGATAGTGTCTTGTCTGTAGATGCTGGGAATCCTACTGTTTTAGTCCTTTTGGACCTTACAGCGGCGTTTGACACAGTGGACCATGCAGTCCTTCTCGCACGCCTTAAGAATTGTGTAGGCATCAGAGGTTTGGCACTCAAATGGTTCAGCTCCTATCTGTCAAGTAGGAGCTTTTCTATTATGATCGGGGACGTCACCTTGTCAGTTGCTCCTCTCTCGTGGCGTACCACAAGGATCCATTCTTGTGCCTATTCTGTTTTCTTTATATATGCTGCCTTTAGGGGCGATTATAGGGCAGCATAACCTGTCATTTCATTGCTACGGAGATGATTTGCAAATCTATTTGCCTATGAAAGCAAATGACAGTGTTGCACTAAACTCCCTGCTAAGCTGTTTCGCTGATATTAAGTTGTGGCTTTCAGACAATTTTCTTAATTTGAATGATAACAAAATGGAGTGTATTATTTTCAGTACTCCAGGCATGCAGAATGGTCCAGCTGTTAGTTTGGGAGCTCTGGCATCTTGAAAGAGATCCGTTGTCAAAAACTTGGGGATTACTTTTGACTGGAGCATGAAATTTGATAAGCAGATCAGTTCCGTTGTTCCAAGTAGCTTTTTCCAGCTTCGCCTGCTGGCTAAAGATAAGCCCTTTCTGAGCAGGCACGACCGGCTATTCATGCTTTTATCAGTTCAAGGTTGGACTACTGTAATGCCCTCTATGTTGGTCTGGATCAGACATCCATCTCACGTCTTCAACTTGTTCAAAATGCTGCTGCTCGCTTTTTAACAAATACATCTAGACGTGCACACATCACTCCCGTTCTCTACACCCTGCATTGGCTCCTGGTGCGTTTTAGAATACATTTTAAGATTTTACTGTTTGTTTTTAAAGCTTTAAATAGTCTTGACCCAGAGTATTTGTCTGAAATTTTAGCAGGAACACAACTGGTCATTGCGGTGTGCAAATCAGTTGGTTTTAGAAGTCCCAAGGTCCACGTAGAAACGGTGGGGTGATCAGGCTTTTGCAGTTGCTGCCCCGAGACTCTGGAACAAGTTACCCCCTGATATACGTACTGTTACAGATGTTGCTCTTTTTATGTCCAAACTTAATACATATCTGTTCAGTCTTGCTTTTAATACGTAGCAGTGGTGTGACAATGTCAGTCCTTTGTTTCTTTGTAAGGTTTTCGGATTTTACTGTTTTCAATGTTTACTCTTTCTATTGTATGTTGTGATTTTACTCATTTTGTTAAGCACTTTGGATACCTGCTGGTGATTGTAGAGTGCTATGTAAATACATTTTGATTCATTGATAGATAACAAGTCCTCAGTCAAGACTAACAAGTCCCAAGTCAAGACTAACAAGTCCCAAGTCAAGACCAACAAGTCCTATGTTAAGACTAACAAGTCCCATCACAGGTCAGACTCAAACTCTGGACCTTTGAATCACGGAATAAACCACAGGGCAACATGGTGGCCAAACGGTTAACACTGTGGCCTCACAGTAAGAAGTTTCTGGGTTTGTATGTTTGCGTGGATGCCCTTTGTTATAACCTCTGAGGAAGAACTTAATGCCCACAACATCCCAACAAAACAGACATGCATGACATGTTTACAAGTTACGAAGCTACTTTCACATGTCTCTTGCTAGATTCAAGTCCTTCAGTCTTTTTTAACAACTGGAGATAGTAGCGCCTCCTTCTGGAACAACCCTTATTAGCAGCCAACTTCAGATACAGGATAAGGAAAATGAACTATAATTTTTCATAGATAGGTAAATGACATGTCTTACAGATAATCATTCTTGTTACTTAATATTACAGTTAAGATTTTACAGTTGCAGTGGATACCCCACCCCTGATCAAGGCACTGGCTCAGATCTGGAGTTGGTCCCCGGGTGCTGTGATTGGCTGCCCTCTGCTCTCTTGAGGGAGGGGTTAAATGCAGAGCATGAATTTTGCTACATGTATGTGTATGTGACAATAAAGTACCTTTACCTCTATGTATGTGTGCAACTGCAACTGTTCCAACCCGGCCACATGTTACCCTTTAGAGATCAAGATGAAACCATGTGTGTGAAGGTGTCGCCCCCCCTCTGTGTTTGTTAGGTTAATCCTTGGCAGGACGGCTGCAGCTCAGCCGATTTATCAGCCGGATTAGTGTCTCATCGCTGCATCATTCCGGTTTTCTGTCATCTATACAATGACCGGCGAGTGACTGTTTCCGTGTTCTCTATCAGGTGAAACCAAAACAACCAGCAGTAGATAAAGAGATCAATTAAAATGTTAGTGAGCATCGGGATTCATATTTGTATGTATAAGGCACAGATCTGTTAGAGTCACATACTTTTATTTGTAGGGAAACAGCTACAACTTTATTTCTCAGTCCTTCTACAAAAACCCAGTTATCTTTTGATTTTTGCAAAAATCTTTGATTATGCAGCATGTTTTCTTAAAAAATGCAATGGAATATGTGGGGTATTTAGACAATTTTATGCAATGAAATTCCGGAAAGTTGCAAAAACTGGTTTGATGAAAAAATGAGACTCTGTTGGCATTGTCGCGTGATTACTTCACTGCATAATGTTCCCATGGCAACAGAGAGAAATGGCAGCTCTTGTATGAAGTGCAACATTTCAACATTCAACTTTTTGCTAATATTTGTGACTTTTTTGCAATGAAAATGCGAGGATTATCAAACAGAGAGTCAAATTGTTGCTCCTAAGTTGTCTGAATTTTCCATATGGGTTTGTGCTTTAAATGCAATTTTAAATTGTTTTATGCAAAGAAATTCGTTTTTGTTTTTTAGTGTATTTTTACATAATAATGTAAAAACGTTTTTAGATTGTTTAATATAATTGTTTCTGTGGAGATTTTCACTTATTAAGCCCCTTGTGGGTTTTTCCGCAATTGCTCATAATATAATTTTTGTGAAACATGTAACACTGTTTTAATGTTTTTGTTGTGAAAATAAATAAATCAAATCAAATCAAATCATGCAAGTCCCATATTAGCCCCTCCGTTTAAATATGCAGACTTTGGCTGATTATCCATTGAGTTATGCAATTGCATAATCAAGTTTTCCTGGAGGATTTCTTAAAGGACAAACATCTGTGTAATAACCAGTGGTGGAATTAAACTAGGTGCATGTACTCCAGTATATGCAAATATATTATCATATATATATATGAGCACGTTGCTTTACTTTAGTAACAAAAGTTTTAGTTACTAGTTATTTTCCACATTAAGATTCCTCAACACTAAACACATGTAGTTTATAATCTGATGTTATTATAGGTAACCATAGTAACAATCTAACGGCTCCAGGCCCAGCTGAGATGATGATGTCACATATCAGCTGAGATGATTAGTGAGTATAACGAGTGACTGGATTGGTTGTAGAGCAGGGGGACGGATTATAAATTGACATCAGCGCTGATCAACCAATCACAAAGCTCCCAGAGGCTGTCAGGGCCTCCTCCCCCCCTCCCCCCGCTCCTGTTTCCCCTTTCTGCTTCACTTCATTTACTCACGCCTTCAACCCTCCACTTGTTGGGATTAAACCCGAGCAGAAGAAATAAAAGAAAACGAGGTTGAGATTTCATTCTGAAGTGAAGACACTCTAAGACAACATCAGAGACAGAAAGGGGGGGGGGGCGGGGGGCTTGTTTCTTCACAGACTGAGTCAGCTGCACAGGTGAGCATAAATACACCTTTCATTTGAACCCTCATGTTGTTCTCGGGTCAATTGCCCCGTTTTCCTATATCAATGTTCTTTTTAACTACCCCAAATGACATGATTGATTTCATACAATGGTCTGTGGCAAGTCAAATCTTTTTGTCACATTTCGTTGCCTTTCTGTTGCCTTTTTGTTGCATTTTGTCTCCTTTTTGTAACATTTCGTCACCTGTTGGTTGCATTTTGTTGCCTTTTTGTCGCATTTCGTCACCTTGTCATCACCTTTGTCACCTTTGTGTCAAAAGTAGATCTTTTGGAGATTATGGTCTAGTGGCTGTTGGAGCAGAGACCCAAAATAACATCCCAAATCCCAGAAAAATAGATTCTTTTTAAATTATATAGGCACTTTAAGTGGTCTTGAGACCAAGACCAGTCTTGAGACCACAACATACCGTCCGCCACTGTTTTTTTAAAGATAATTCTTTGGGGTTAATTCAGGCGTCGCCATCCAAAGATCTGCGTTAATTAACTGACCTAATTCAATCAAAACACTCTCAGAGAGGAAGTGAGCCGCTGACACATCCTCCTGATTGATTTTAGTCACCTGACAGCTATTTAAAACTGTTGATCCTCTCACAGGGTAACCATGCCAACCGCCAGGAGCAAGAAGAAGAAGCCGAAGAAGGATGTTGCCGACAGCGAGGAGCAGGGCGAAGGTGAGAGGTGACTCCGTGCACACACACACACATATACACACGCGCACACACACACACACACACACACACACTCCGAGAGACGTACACACACATGCACACACGTACACACACACACACAAAGACACATGCACAAATGCACACACAGACACACACGCACACTTAAACACACACACACGCACACACACACACACTAAGTGAGACATATATATACACACACACATGCACACACACACACACTCAGAAAGGCATATATACAAACACTCACACACACAAACACACTCAGAGAGACATTCACACACATGCACACACAAACACACACACAAAGAGAGACACAGACACATGCACGAATGCACACACAAACACACACACACACACACACACACACACACACACACACACACACACAGACACACACACACTGTCCTCTTCTGTTCCTCTGCAGTGGGTCTAGAGTTGGAGACGGAGGAGGCGACCACTAGGAGCCGCTCTAACAGCAGAGACCCTCTGACCCCGGAGCCGCAGGATCCAGCACCACAGAGGAAGAAGAAAAAGAAGAAGGCGTCTACTATCAGTAGCACCCAGGGGGGTAAGCCTCTCCTCTCTAAGCAAAGCTCCTATGGCGCCATTTTGATGCTAACAAGCCATCACCCACCGTTAACATCCCATTGACTCCCATTCATTTTGGCGCCACTTTGATAGCAAATAACTTTACATCTGAAGCATTTAAAGACTCTATTTGTTTCTATTTTCCTTCACCGGTCTCTTTCCAGAACAATGGGATCTGTTGTTCCATTTCTTTAACTGTCTATAACCACTTAGATTGGTTTTAAGGGTTAACCCTCATGTTGTCCTTGGGTCAAATTGACCCGTTTTCCTATATCAATGTCCTTTTTAACTACCCCAAAAAACATGATTCATAAAAGATTGGTAAAAGTTGACATGTTCCAGTCTGTGACTATCCCTCAACATTCATTCCTTTAAATTTAGTCCATATTATTCCTAATTTCTGCTTTTCTAACTCTAACATTAGGTATAATTTCCTAAAAATTAGTTTTATTGAACATAAATTCCCAAGATTAACTGTAAAACTACGCAGTCACGTAGTGTTGAACGTTCAAATCAAAAGTCACAAAAGTGTTCTAAAAAGGGACAAAAACATGAGAAAAAGTTAAAAACATCGACACGAAGCGTCAACAAAAGTGTTGATTTTGATGGGAAGACAACACAAGGCTAGTTCACCCTGTAAGAGCGTGCGCCCCATATAGGCTGAGTCCTTTGCCCCCCCACCGTGTGTCCACTGTCACTGTTGTATAAAGGGAAAAAGAATCCAGTGTGTTAGATTAATAAAAAACCTTGACGCTTTTTGTTTTGTTCAGATCAGGAAGCAGAGCAAGCGGACGTGCCAAACGGCAACATGGCCGAATCCGATATGGACGCAGAGGAACGGACTGTTGCTGTAACCAGGAAGACCAGAAGGAAGAAGTAAAGTATAGCGTAGCGTTAGTATAGCGTTTTTCCACTGCATGGTATCTACTCTACTCCACTCTACTCTACTCACCTTTTTTGGTTTTCCATTTTGATAAAAAGTACTGAGGTACTTTATGCAGTACTACCTAAATTGAGGATCCAAGCTGCTGAGGAGATACCAAAAGGTGACGTGAAAACCTGCAGACTGCTGATTGGTCAGATAGATAGATAGATAGATAGATATTGATCCCAATCAAATGGGAAGTTATAGTGTTACAGCAGCAAAATCAGTCACACAGCACAGAATATAGATATAAATGAAATACTAGGATACAATATACATACTTACAATATACCTGAAATTAAAACAGGATAAAATAAAATATTTGAATATATACACTTTGAGAATACAAATCATCTCTAATCACTGCGTCATCATTGCTAGCGACCGACGGGGGAGGGTCCTGAACAAACCCACCGTGTTTGCCGGTAAATAGTTTATCCAGCGTTTTTTGTTTTTTTTGCTGCCTCCAGTTTCATTAGAAACTAATTTTTCATGTATACTGCATGTATATTTCATTTATATTTATATTCTGTGCTCTGTACCTGATTTTGCTGCTGTAATACTATAATTTCCCATTTTGTTAGATCACTTTATATCTATCTATCTATCTATCTATGTTTCAGTCTCTACCGATATTGCACTCTAATTCTTTTTCTTTAATAATGTGGCAGGAAGGTGAAGGCAATGGAGCACTACAGCAATGACCTCGGAGCTGAAGACGACGATATCATCTCAGACACACAGTCACCGATCCCCCAGCATTCCCTGTTCTCCGCCCCCCACGGACACAGCCAACCGGTCGGCAAAGTCTTCGTGGAGAGGACCAGTGAGTGAGAAAGGCCGGAAGTGGAAACTGAAAGGTTTTTACAAAAGAACTCCAGACAGTCACCCTGTTTGTGTGTGTGTGTGTGTGTGTGTGTGTGCGTGTGTGTGTAGGGCGTTTCCAGGCAGAGCGAGTTGAGCATCTCCGACAGTCAGAGCTGATGGATGACTACATGGACCCCAGACAGAACTGGACTACCAGAGACGTCGCTATGAGGGTCCACAATTGCTTCAGGTCTGCACGCACGCACGCATACTGTATACACACACACACGCACGCATTCATGCATACACACGCACGCGCGCGCACACACATGCACGCATACATACACACGCACACATACACACCAGGCACGCATGCACACACACGCACACATACACACCAGGCACGCATGTGCAAACGCATACATGCATGCATACACATGCACGGATACACACACATGCACGCTTACATACACAAGCAGGCATACACATACATGCACGCACACGCACGCACATGCATACACACACACGCATGAATATACACGTGCATGCACGCATACATAAGCATGCTTAGATACACACACGTGCATACACGCATACGCACGCATCATGCCCGCATGCATATGCACCCATACATACATGCATGCACGCACAAACACACGCATCTCCACACACACGCGCACACATGCATGCATACACACACACACATGAATGCACGCATACACATGCATGCATACACATGCACACACAAATACACGCACTTTTACACACGCACACACACATGCACACAGACACGCATTCACACATGCACACACACAAACCAGTTTACAATGCAAGTAAAATTATAAGAAATAATGCGGATATGTGAAGCTTTCTGAGACTAAATAGGGTCACTAAGCAGAAGTAATAAAAGTAGTAAATGAAATGTGTGTGTGTGTGAGTGTGCGTATGCTTGTGTGTTTGTGTGCGTGTGTGTGTGTGCACTTCCTCTACAGGGTTATTGGTCTGTTCTCTCACGGCTTTCTGGCCGGCTACGCCGTGTGGAACACCATAGTGGTGTACGTGTTGGCGGGCGAGCAGATGACGACGCTGCCCAACCTGTTGCAGCAGTACCACCTGCTGGCCTACCCGGCCCAGTCGCTGCTCTACCTGCTGCTGGCGGTCAGCACCGTGTCTGCCTTCGACAGGTAACACACACATTCAGCAACAAACAGTGAGGAAATGCTCAGATACTTTACTGCAGGAAAAGTACTAGTACACACTGTAAACGTACTCCACTGCAAGTCCTGTCTTCAAAAACTTACTGAAGTAAAAGTCTCATTAATATGTACAGTAGTTCAACTTTACTTGACTATTTTCATGACTTTTTTTAACTTTTTAATTATTACAGCCATTTTCCCTAAATTATATGGATGGTGTTGCAGATTAGCTCTCACGGCAGGCGCCTATATTGGAGGTTATTCCTAGACACAGAAGGTCCAGGGTTCGAGACCTGTGGTTCCTGCATGTCTCCCCCCTCTCCCCATTCTTATCCTAACCCTTGTGTTTTTTTCCCATTAAAATTGAAAATCAACACTTTTGTTGATGATTTTTATCAATGTTTTTAACTTTTGCCTACATTTTTGTGCCTTTTTTCAATACTTTTTATGTTTTTTGTTCAATGTTTGTCACTTTCTTTGACGTCTTCAACACTACGTGACACTAACTTATTAACTTTAGTTCTACAGATATTTTGGGAATTAATGTTCAATAAACCTAATTTTTAGGAAATTACACCTAACGTTTGAGTTAAAAAAGCAGAAATTAGGAATTATTTAGACTAAAATTAAAGGAATGTATGTTGATGGATAATCACAGACTGGAATGTGTCAACTTTTACTCTATACTATTTCAAAAGCACTTTAATTGTTTTTAAAATGCTATAAAATTAAATAAAAATAAAAGACACCCCAAAATTGATGAAAGTAGAGATTTACACTTGCCAAAGAGTGTTGTGTGGAATCAATCATGTTTTTTTGGAAAATATAAAGAACAGTGACGTAGAAAAACGAGTCAATTTGACCCAAGGAAAACATGAGGATTAAAGGCTGAAAAATAATACCTGTAATATATACATATGAGATTAGAAAGGAGCCCAACATGGAAAACTTGAGGAGCTTGAATTTGGGGCAACTAACAGCTTCAGTTTGTTCTCCCCTGCAGGGTGAACCTGGCCAAAGCCTCCATGGCTCTGAGAGGCTTCCTCACGCTGGACCCCGCCGCTCTGGCTTCTTTCTGTAAGTCAGACAACACAAGGAGAGATGACCATATAAAAGATTATCCTGCCCCGAAATACGCTCACAAAGGTTGTTTGTTTCAGCATCATTCTGACCTTTATTAGGGTTGTAGACGTGGCATCCTCTAGTGACCAGAGTAGTTATGACAGGAGCAAAGCTGAAAGGAAGGTGAGGAAGTATAGGAGCTCCAAATGTCCTGAGCCGCATCTCATGTCCCTGATTTGATAGCTCCTCGAATCAACGGTCCGTGCCTGAACAAGTTGTTCTGTCCTGTCTGTCCTTGGTAAAGGCCGTCTCAAAGCTCTTATTTCTGCTCTGAGGACCAAGGAGGGAGCATCGAGGAAGGATCATCAAGGAAGGATCACTGAGGAGGGATCTTCAAGGAGGGATCATCAAGGACGGAGCATAAAAGAGGGGTCATCGAGGGGAGATCATCAAGAAGGGATCATCGGGGAGGGATCATCAAGGAGGGATTATCGAGGAGGGATCAATCAATCAATCAATCAAAATGTATTTACAAAGAACTTTAGAGCAACCAGCAGGTATCCAAAGTGCTTAACATCAGAAACCAAAAACATAAAAACACATAATACAAAAAGTGAACATAGAAAACAGTAAAATCAGAAAAGGTTACAAAGAAAGGAGAATGAAATTGTCACACCACTGCTCTGTAATAAAAGCCAGACTAAACAGATATATTTTGAGTTTGGACCTAAAAAGAGCTACATCAGTAATAATGTCGATATCAGGGGGTAACTTTTTCCAGAGTATCAGGGCAGCAACTGAAAAAGTTTGACCCCCCCCCCCACCTTTTATTCCTTGGGACTTCTAAAACTCACTGATTGAAGACCGCAACGACCGATTGTGCTCCCACAAAGTTAAACTTTCAGACCATTTAAAGGCCTTAAAAACAAACAATAAAATCTATTCTAAAACGCACCGGAAGCCAATGAAAGGTGTAGAGAACGGGAGTGAGGTTAGATGTATTTGTTAAAAAGCGAGCAGCAGCATTTTGCACAAGTTGAAGACGTGAGATGGACGTCTGATTCAAAATAGAGACCATTACAGTGGTCCAAACTTGAACTAATAAAAGCATGATCATCGAGGAGGGATCATCAAGGAGAGACCATCAAGGAGCAATTGGCGAGGATACAGAGAGCGGTCTTCCTGGAAGCCGTGCAGCTGAAGGAGTTGCTAACACCGCCCAAACAGCTGACAGTCATGTTACGCTTCAGAGGAAAGGACTGGGCGGCTGTGGCTCGTGGTAGAGCGGTTGTCTGCCAATCGGAAGGTTTGTCCCTGGCCCTGCAGTCCCATGTCGAAGTGTCCTTGGGCAAGACTCTGAACCCCGAGTTACCCCCAATCCTGCGCAGTGAGTGTGAATGTGTGAGTGTTTATCTGATAAACCTTGTAAGGCAGCCTCGGCCACAGTGTATGAATGTGTGTGAATGGTGAATGTTTCCTGAATGATGTAAAAGCGCTTTGAGTAGTCGTTAAGACTAGAATAGCGCTATATAAATACAGCACATTACATTTACACAAATAGGCCAAGTTATTGGTCCAGGGATTTGAGACTAATTGAGAAGGTTATGAAACCAATGTACAATAAAATAATGTATAATAAAAAACATAAGGCTTACATATTAAGGAGTAACCCAAACTCTCCTTTATTAGAGAAAGATAAGCAACAAGAAAATGAAATCATGAATGTATTGGTCTCTGACCAGTCTTCCATTATTATCATCTGGGAATTTTGCTACATTAATATCGTCACACTTAATCTTCGGAGCGCGTCCTGTATAAACCTGAAGCTGAGACGCTCCGCTGGTCATCTCTACTTTTACAGAGAGAGTGGACACTGATGCGACTTGCAGGTCTGATGGCAGGCAGCGGCCACCAGGCAGCGGCCGCACGCCAGGCAGCCTCGAAACATTACCGTCCCACCGGGAAAAGTCCCACTCCGCATCTGGGTGCCAGTGGAACCATTTCTAACCATCTAAACAACTATAGTAGGGTTTAAATCAAACTCGCGAGAACAACAGTGACAAGTAATGCGTGTTAATAAAAATAAAGCAGAACACATGCAGAAGACAACGGAATAACTGTTAAACACGTTTATTTTGAATCAGACGGCAGCTGATTTGACACAAGAGACTCCAGGATTGATCTTAGCCTGGCTGTTATCGTGCTCTTGACCAGGCTTGCCGCAAAGAATAAATCTCCATGGTTACTTGGCTGGGTTTAATTCAATCTGGTTTTGTGCAACCGAGTCAAAGCTAAATTAATCCAGGATAACTTGAACATCCCGGCTTAATCCCTTATCCTGGTTGCGTGCAACAGACCCCCTGGATTCATCTCCAATCGTGGACTAGACTTACTCTGTTTAACCGAGACATGGCAACAGCCCAACGACTTTTCTGAACTCTACGAATCCACTCCTAGTGGGTTTGTTTACATCTGTCAACCCCGTGGCTCTGGCCGGGGAGGAGGTCTCGCGATAATCTACCGAGAGAAGTGGAAAATCTCGCCAGTGTCTGTGCCTGTCTCCAGCTCCTTTGAATGTGCTGTCTCAAAGTTGTCTGGCCCCACTCCAACCATAATTGCTGCCGTCTACCACCCCCCTAAACCAAATAATGTGCTGTATAGTATTTGTTTTGTTTTGCTGTATAGTATTTGTTTTGCTGTTGTATAGTATTTGTCTTGTTTTGGTGTATAGTATTTGTTTTGCTGTTGTATAATATTTGTTTTGTTTTGCTGTATATTATCTGTTTTGCTGTTGTATAGTATTTGTTTTGTTTTGCTGGATAGTTTCTGTTTTTCTTTGTATAGTATTTGTTTTGTTTTGCTGTATAGTATTTATTTTTGCTGTTGTATAGTATTTGTTTTGCTGTTTTATTATGTATATTATTTCTTTTGCTGTTTTTAATACATGAATTCCCTGTGCCGCATCCTTGAGTGCCAAGAAAGGCGCCTTTGAATAAAATGTATTATTATTTTCTTATAATGATGATGATGATGATGATGCTAATGCTCTCCGTGTCTAGTGTACTTCATAGCCCTGATCCTGTCCCTCAGTCAGCAAATGACGAGCGATCGCATCAACCTCTATCCTACAGCCAACCAGACTCTGTGGTGAGAACATATTTAAATGATGCTCTTCTGTACTTTAGTTTACTTGTAATAATTTGTAGAATTTGGTAGTATTTTATTGTCCTCTCTGTAACCTCCTGCAGGCCTCCTGGGTCGGAGCAACAGATACTGCAGCCGTGGATCGTAGTGAACCTGGTGGTGGCGCTGTTGGTGGGCCTGGCCTGGGCTGTCGTCTCCACCCGGCCCGACATTGACTACACAGAAGGTACAGCTGGAGACGGTTTAGACACACACACACACAAACACACACACACACACACACAAATATACACACACACACACACACAGCTGGAGACGGTTTAGACACACACACACACACACACACAAAAACAAACAAACACACACACACACACTCTAAACACCCAACTCTGTGTCCTCGGGATTTGTCCATGTTCACACGCACACACGCACACACACACACACACGCACACACACACACACACACACACGCACACACACTGTACACCCAAACACACACACACACTCTCAAAAACACACACGTACGCAAACACACTCTACACAGACGCACTCAATGTGATCCATATAGTCATCCATCAGCTCTGACTGTCGGAGATGCTCAACTCGCTCTGCCTGGAAACGCCCTACACACACACACACTCTACACACACACACACTACACAAACACACACACACACACACTCTACACACACACTACACATACTACACACACACACTACAAAAACACACACACAAACACTCTACACACACCCTTTAGGAGACAAGCGGCAGGTCCTGAGTGTTTTTATTTTTGATGGAGAAATTAAACATTACTAAGCTGATTTGGACTTCTGCGTTAAATCCGTCGCCATGACAACTTGAGTAGGTCCGTGTCTCTAAGCAGACTGATGGGCATCTTTCAAAAAATGTTGCTCTGCCGTGGCGTGGTAGCGTTACATTCCCCCCACCACACACTCTACACACACTCTATATACATACACACACACACACACATACACATACACTCTACACACACACATACACACACAAACACTCTACACGCTCACACACACACACTCCACACACAACCACACACACAATCTACACACAAACACACATTGCCATACACTCACACACACACACAGAGACACATACACACACTCTACACACACTACACAAACACACACACACACTCTACACACACACACACTACACACACACTACACACACACAAGTTACAAAAACACACACACAAACACTCTACACAGTGACGCCCTTTAGGAGACTAGCGGCAGGTCCTGAGTGTTTTTATTCTTGATGAAGAAATTAAACATTACTAAGCTGATTTGTACTTCTGCGTTAAATCCGTCGCCATGACAACATGCGTAGATCCGTGTCTCTATACAGACTGATGTGCATCTTTCAAAAAATGTTGCTCTGCCGTGGCGTGGTAGCGTTACATTCCCCCCACCACACACTCTTCACACACTCTATATACAGTGGGTACGGAAAGTATTCAGACCCCTTTAAATTTTTCACTCTTTGTTTCATTGCAGCCTTTTTCCA
>NC_048417.1:25214300-25222363 GCF_013103735.1 Etheostoma cragini | reverse complement strand
GCTACACACGCACACACACACACGACACACACACGACACACACACACACACACACACACACACACGCACACAGGCCCTGCTGAAACACACACCTAGTATAAACTCCGGCGCCTCCACACCACCATAAATCAGCTGTACAGTGGAGAACAGGATAGATCTGGATGAGAGGAAATGGCTTCTTTTTCAACCTAATGTGGAAAAACTTCTAAAAAGAGAATTTATTTCACAGATTTGATAAAAATGACACCCAGATTTCTTTGTATAAAAACATCAGAGGACAGAGGTCTCACCGTGTCATTCATGAAACCAGCACTAGATGGCGCCAACGTGTGAACTGTTCTCAAAGCTGGCACGCACAAGGTGACTTTAAAGGTGGATTTGATTTTTTTCCCTGCAGAGTTTTTGATGACAATGGAAGTGGAGGGATACCCAAGAGGAGACGACAATCTGGAAATCCCTGCCTGAAAATGTGTCTGTCTGACGTTTACTGTGCTATATCTATATCTGTGTGTGTGTGTAAATGTATGTATTTATATAGCGCTTTTCCAGTCTTAACAACTGGTCAAAGCGCTGTTACATCTACAGGGAACATTCACCGTTCACACACATTCATACACTGTGGCCGGGGCTGCCATACAAGGTGCCACCTGCTCATCAGATAAACATTCACACACATTCACACTCCGCGCAGCACCAGGGGCCACTCGGGGTTCAGTGTCTTGCCCAGGGACACTTCAACAATGACTGCAGGGGCGGGGATCGAACCACCAACCTTCCGATTGGCGAGCAACCACTCTACCACTGAGCCACAGCCGCCCTGTGTGTGTGTGTGTGTATGTCTGTCTGTCTGACGTTTACTGTACTATATCTATATTTGCGTGTGTGTGTGTATGTATGTCTGTCTGTCTGTCTGTGTGTGTGTGTGTGTGTTTGTGTGTGTGTCTGCCTGTGTCTGTCTGTGTGTGTGTGTGTGTGTGTGTGTGTGAATTCTTCTGTAATATATCTATTCTGCATTTACTGTATGTTCTTAACAGTAGCAGTACTTTGCCTTATTGTTTATTCCCTAATGTAACATGTTTATTGACTGTACACAACAAATGCACAACTTTCTGTATCAGAGCTATGACAAAAGAATGTTGAAAAAACTCCAAAAAAAAAGGAAAAAAAATAACAAAAACGTTATTTTAAACGATGAAAAAGTGACCAAAAAAAACAGAAAACGTAACTGTTGTTAAGTTGACGCTCATTTAAATTTAATTTAATGTCATGTGCCTGGCCGGGCTTTCCTATTTTTGTAGGATATCAAACGAATTGTGCATAAGTTTCAGAATTTGTTCTAATTGAAACCTGATGTATTATTACTATTATCATTAATCCTTTATTTAACCAGGAAGTCCCATTGAGATTCAGAATCTCTTTTACAAGAGAGTCTTGGCCAAGGTAGCAGCCAAATCACAACACATACATAAACACCAAGTTACATTTTCAAGGTAAAAAAGTACAAAATGTTAAAAAACACAATTAGACTCTCAAGAAAAACAAGAACATGTCTCCATCACAACCTTCCTTACAATAGTTTTAAATTCATTAATGGACATAAGGGTTTCTAACTTTAGTACTTTCTGTAGATTATTCCACCCCCAAGGTGCTGAATAATAGAAAGCAGTTCTTCCTAATTCGGTTGCAACTCGTGGCACGTTAAACAGCAACCACTTTGAAGAGCGTAGCTGATAGGTACCAGAGCAGACAGAGAGGAGATTACAGAGGTACAGTGGAAGTTTGCCAAGTATAGCTTTATAAATAAAGATATACCAGTGTTGTTGTCTACGAATTTTAAGTGATGTCCAACCAACTAAATCATAAAGAATGCAGTGATGGGTGAGGGACTTTGTATCTACAGGATAATTCTTTTACTTTGCAACTATCATGTTTTTTTTTAGGTATTCAAATATTTTACAATAATATTGCAAATAGCTGTCCCCCCCGAGCCCCGAATATTTAAATAATGTAATGTAAATAATGTAACTTGGGGATCAATAAAATTAATGAAATTAAATTAATATTTAATAGTCTCGAGTTTTCATCCTGCAGTCGGTCATGTGTTGACGAGGTTAACCTGAACGCTCCATCACGCTCTACAACTGATGGGAGTTAACATCTCGTAATAACTGGATATTTTTTTGTCATAATGACCTGTTTCTTCAATGAGGTTATCTTTAATACTGCTAGAATCGATGTAATCTGGCTATCGGAATGCGCCTCTTCCGTTGAAAGTCACATTTTAGAAGGGAAAAGTCCCACTTTCCACTTTTTTTCCTCCCCCTTTGTGTTATTGTTGTGGTTTTTCCCACTTCCCGTGAAGGCAGCGGGATGCATCCAGTCAGCGCGCCGCAGCCGTTAGTAGTAAAACCATGCAAAGATGGCGGAGCTACAAATGCTGCTGGAGGAGGAAATTCCTGCAGGACGATCAGCTCTTCTGGACAGTTTTACCAACCTGGAAAGAGTAGCCGAATACTGCGAAAGCAACTATGTCCAGGTACATGTTAGTATTCAAACACCAGGTGTATACGTCAAGTAAATAATGAGATATCGGGGTAATGTTAGCAAGGAGTGGGCGGTTTGGAGATGGAAATGATGGGAGGACCGTTATGTGACTGTAAGCCATTATATTGAAGAATAAAACCATACCGGATTACATTTTTAAAATGATTTATTTTGTGTCTGAATAGCTTAGACCTCAACGTCAATTCGGCTTCTTAATATGCTACCAAACACGTTAATTTAAATGGATATTCAACTTGTATAACTGAATCGTGACTGTTGGAATGCCATACGTAATTAACTTATTCGGTTAAAAGTTGACATTTTACGTAATTATGTTTTTTAATTGGTTTATAACATGTGTGCCGAATGAATGAGCGATTTGTGGTTAGTCATAATATCTTTAAAATATTCTTGTACACTGTGTGTGACATTTGTAGACAAGCATGGATAATTAAATGGGTTAATTTCAATAGTAGTCTGGCGTGACACTTTTTTTTTCAATTTAGCCCACTGTATGGAAGTTACCATAAACAATCGATAGGAACCTTTTTTTCTATACGTAATCGTGTTGCGCTAATATATAGCCTATCTCTATATATAGAAGAAAAATAAATAAATAAATATCTCTCTATATATATACAGGTGTACATAAATATATCTCTATATACAGAGACATATGTGTGTGTACCTGCCTGTCATGCAAAACATTTGTTTTGGGAGAAAAAGACAAATATCTTAGAGGAAATTTTTTTTAAAATACAGGTTTATTGAAACAGAATGATAAAAAATGATTGTGTGTGTGTGTGTGTTTGTGTGTGTGCATGTGTATGTGTGCGCGCGCGTGTGCATGTGCTGTGCGTGTGCATGTGCTGTGCGTTTGTGTCTCCGTGTGTGCTTGTGCATATGCTGTGTGTGTGTGTTTGTGTGTGAGTTTTTCTCTGTGTGTGTGCATGTGCTTTGCTTGTGTGTGTTGTGCGTGTGTTTCTCTGTTCGTGCGTGTGTATCTGTGTGTGTGTGTGTATGTGTGCGTGTGCATGTGCTGTGCATATATCTGTGTTTGTGTGTGGGTGTGTGTGTGTTCTGGGGGCGGGGGGGGGGGGGGGGGGGGGGGGGGGGGGGGGGGGGGGGGGGGGGCAAGGCTGTTCTGGACAACTGTTCTTCATTTGGCTTTAAGTACACACCTGCTCAATGCCAGATTTTATCTTTTCACTTCAGCAACAAGACATTATCAGTCTGCCTTTTTACAATTACATACGCATGAATGGATGTAGGTTTTGTGTGTGTGTGTGTGTGTGTGTGTGTGTGTATATATATATATACACAGTATATATATACAGTGTATATATATATACAGTATATATATATATATATATACAGTATATATATATATATATATATATATACATACACACTACCGTTCAAAAGTTTGGGGTGACCCAAACAATTTTGTGTTTTCCTGAAAGGTCACACTTATTCACCACCATACGTTGTGAAATGAATAGAAAATAGCGTCAAGACATTAACAAGGTTAGAAATAATGATTTGTATTTGAAATAAGATTTTTTTTACATCAAACTTTGCTTTCGTCAAAAACTCCTCCATTTGCAGCCATTACAGCATGGCAGACATTTGGCATTCTAGCTGTTAATTTGTTGAGGTAATCCGGAGAAATTGCACCTTACGCTTCCAGAAGCAGGTCCCACAAGTTGGATTGGTTGGATGGGCACTTCTTGCGTACCATACGGTCAAGCTGCTCCCACAACAGCTCAATGGGGTTCAGATCTGGTGACTGTGCTGGCCACTCCATTACTGATAGAATACCTGCTCCCTGCTTCTGCTCTAAATAGTTCTTGCACAATTTGAGGGTCATTGTCCTGTTGTAGGATGAAATTGGCTCCAATTAAGCGCTGTCCACTGGGTATGGCATGGTGTTGCAAAATGGAGTGATAGCCTTCCTTATTCAGAATCCCTTTTACCCTGTACAAATCTCCCATCTTACCAGCACCAAAGCAACCCCAGACCATCATATTACCTCCACCATGCTTAACAGATGGCGTCAGGCATTCTTCCAGCATCTTTTCATTTGTTCTGCGTCTCACAAACGTTCTTCTTTGTGATCCAAACACCTCAAACTTGGATTCATCCCTCCACAACACTTTTTTCCAGGCTTTCTCTGTCCAATGTCTGTGTTCTTTTGCCCATCTTAATCTTTTTCTTTTATTGGCCAGTCTCAGATATGGCTTTTTCTTTGCCACTTTGCCCTGAAGCCCAGAATCCCGCAGCCGCCTCTTCACTGTAGATGTTGACACTGGTGTTTTGCGGGTACTATTTAATGAAGATGCCAGTTGGGGACCTGTGAGCCGTCTGTTTCTGAAACTAGAGATGCTATTGTACTTATCTTCTTGCTCAGTTGTGCAACGCGGCCTCCCACTTCTTCTTCTACTCTGGTTAGAGCTTGTTTGTGCTGTCCTCTGAAGGGAGTAGTATAATTAGCCTTCTGAGCCAATGAGCAAACACATTGTACCATTAGAACACTGGAGTGATAGTTGCTGGAAATGGGCCTCTATACACCTATGTAGATATTGCACCAACAACCAGACATTTGCAGCTAGAATAGTCATTTACCACATTAGCAATGTATAGAGTGTATTTCTTCAAAGTTAAGACTAGTTTAAAGTTATCTTCATTGAAAAGTACAGTGCTTTTCCTTCAAAAATAAGGACATTTCAATGTGACCCCAAACTTTGAACGGTAGTGTATATATATATCTATAATAGATTTTTAACAAGCACGTCCAGACGTGAACACATTACCCCTGTGCTGTCGTCACTCCACTGGCTTCCAGTCCGTTTTATAATTGATTTTAAACTCTTGCTGTTTGTTTTTAACGCCATTTATGACTTGGCCCCCTCTTACTTGTCTGAGATTTTAACTTTTCGCAATTGTGGCAGAGCCTTGATGTCCTTGGGTCAGCTTCTGGTAGAAGTCCCTAGGTCAAGATTTAAACAGTGGGGCGATCGTTCTTTTGCCGTCGCTGCTCCCAGACTGTGGAACAAACTACCCCCTGACATCCGCACCACTACTGACCTCAGCCTTTTTATAACGAAGCTTAAGACCAATATTATATTATTATTATAGTATTTCAGAGTATTTTACTGGAGAGGATTCCTACATAAAGCTAGGAGTCAATTCAGACAAAAAGTCAATTCAAACGGTCGCCCCGAACCCTACGGTAGGGTTGGGTGGTACGTCGGTAATACGGTATACCGCGGGGTCGTAAAACAGCAACGGTAACAGTTTCAATATCGTCATTAAAAAAAATGCAATGCACTTATATAGGAGACAAGGATTACATATTAAATACTATTCATATAATGCTTATGTGTAGTTGTCATCAGGTGACAGTGGGAAGAGAGAGAGAAGGAGGGAGGTAGAGAGAGGGACGAAGAGAGATGGAGAGAGATGGAGGTCATAGAGAGAGATGGGGAGAGAGAGACAGAGAGAGATGTAAAGGGAGGGAGGGACATAGACAGAGCGAGAGAGAAGGAGAGACAGAGAGAGAGAGGGAGAGAGAGAGAGTGAGATGGTGAGGGAGGGACAAAGAGAAAGAGAGACAGAGCAAGAGAGAGGGAGAGACTAAGAGAGAGATGGGGAGAGAGAGAGAGAGAGAGAGAGAAAGATCTGGTCTGGAAGAAGAACAGGACTTGTGCAGTGTGGCAGAATGTTAGGTTCCTCCCTGATGAGTGTTACAGTTTCAGTTTGGTTTGGACTTTCTGAACAGTGTCGACGGTTTGGAAACTCTGTCATCATGTTTAATTAGTCACAGTAATATTGTACATCACCCAGGCCACTAAGGCCTATATATTTTCTTTCACTCCTAAATCTATTTCTGTCTGTGTGAGAAACAGCTTTCTTCTCTCATCTAATCACAGCACATCCTCCTGTATAAAACTCTGTTTTCTCCCTCATTCACCTGCTTTGTATTCCATGTCTAAACCGGGCCTAACAGGGCTTACTCTGTGCCGACTGGCTGGCCTACATTCGTGCTGCCAGCAGATGATGTGAGCCATTACGTAATCCAACAGTTGATCTTGTTTCATTGGCTAAATATTTGGATTCGGGGTTGACCCGGGTTAAACCTCGCTTGTCCCTGTTTGGCCCCATCCTGGGCTATCAGAGACTGCCGGGATCACATCTGTGGAGATTTACTTAAAGCTGGGCAGCTGCTCTTCTTTATGCTATTAATTAAATTGTTCTTATCAATATTAAAAGCTCACTGAGGCTATTCTGATCAGATACTTCCTGATTTAAAAGGACTTATTTATTATACTATATGATATATGATATATTATATTGATTATTCTATATTGTATATTATGTATTATATTGATTATACTATATTGTATATTACATATTACATTTTATAGTGATTATAGTATATAGTATATTATATATTATATTATATTGATTGTACTATATTGTATATTATATTGATTATAATGTATATAAATATTATATAGATTTTACTATATTGTATATTATATTCTATTGATTATACTATGCATGATGTGAGGGCTCCACATCGCTGTGGAGGAAGGTCTGGCTACACCACAGATGCATGGACAGTGTGTCTGTATGTGTTTGATTGTGTGTGTGCGTGTGTCCTTTTATGGAGACCATAAATGGGAGTTTTACTTTTGGAACCTCTATGAGGCAACATGATCTGCGTTGTCAGTCGGCCCAGTAGAGACCGGCCATTAAGGACCCGGTGGAGACCGTTTAGGGCCCAGTGGAGACCGGCCATTTAGGGCCTGGTGGAGACCAACTAGGGCCCGGTGGAGACCGACCATTTAGGGCCCGGTGGAAACCGGCTATTTAGGGCCCAGTGGAGACAGACTGTCTAGGGCCCGGTGGAAACCGACCGTCTAGGGCCCGGTGGAAACCGACCGTCTAGGGCCCGGTGCAAACCGGCCGTCTAATTCAATTCAATTCAATTCAATTTTATTTATAGTATCAATTCATAACAAGAGTTATCTCAAGACACTTTACAGATAGACCACACTCCATAATTTACAAGGACCCAACAGTTCTAGTAGTCTCCTCCAGAGCAAGCAACAGTGCAACAGTGGCGAGGAAAAACTTCCTTTAAGGCAGAAACCTCGGACAGACCCAGGCTCATGGTAGGCGGTGTCTGACGACCGGTTGGGGTTAGAATGAAGAGTGGAAATAACAAAAATAGAAAGAAATAGTAGTTGGTAGCAGTTCTTTGTAGTAGTTCATGGCATGGCAGGACGCTGTGCAGCATTACAAGGCACAGCAGGACGTAGCAGGGCACTGCAGTGTAGCAGTAGAACATGGCATCACAGAACGTGGAGCGGGACCAAGGCGACAGCTGCTACCCTGATTTTGGAGCCTCCCTTATCCAAGGGAACATGCTGGGAAAAAAAGAACATAAGGACTCCGGGGAATGACTCCCCAGAGCTAGGTTAGTAACTAGCATTTCTGGGACATGGATGCAC
>NC_048417.1:25213086-25214200 GCF_013103735.1 Etheostoma cragini | reverse complement strand
CTCCCTAACAATATTCAATTCTATGCCCTAACTATAAGCTTTATCAAAAAGGAAAGTCTTAAGCCTACTCTTAAATGGCTCTAGGGCCTGTGTAGACCGTTTAATTACTACTAACTAACATCGTAGTTAACATTAACAGAGCCACAAACTAATTACTGCTAACTAACATGCTAGTTAACATTAACATCGGCACAGGCTAATTACTGCTAACTAACGTGCTAGTTAACATTAACATAGACACAGGCTAATTACTGCTAACTAACATGCTAGCTTACATTAGTAATTAAACCTAAACAGCTGATGAAAGTCCAAAAGCTCAAAGACAAAACAGGCTAATTACTGCTTACTAACATGCTAGTTAACATTAACATAGGCTCAGGCTAATTACTGCTAACTAACACAGGGCTGCCAACTCTCACGCATTGGCCGTGAGACACACGCATTTGACTGGTTTCACACGCTCACACGCCACACCCCTGATTTCTCACGCTGAAGTGTCAACCCTGTCGGTCAAATTTCTGAAGGATGAGTTTATCTATGGAGCAGGCTGTTGAGCCACTTATGATCAACTAGTTGTGCTTTCAGAGACTGTGAGGGGGTTCAAGAGCGCTCCCTGTCTGTGGAATTTTTGAATTGTCGCAAACTGAGAACGTTTTTTTTTTACTGGCCGTCCCAGGTGCACTTTCCCGGCTTCAGGTATGAGCTCTGAGTACTACAGACCCGTCTGTTGCTTCGTGGCCACTCTCTGTAAAGATAGAGGTGAACAGCGCGGCAAGTAAGCGTAGCAACTTCAGTTCATTTTAGTGTGGACCAGCTTTGCTGTGGGCAGTGACGCGTTGCATCCGTGTAGACCTCCGATGAAGAGCAGCGTTTAGTTAGAGACCAGAGACCCAAATTGGCCTCTGTGTCTGTCAGACGGTCTGAGTGAAATCCACCATATCAGCGGAGCAATGACATGCACAGCAGACTATATTGCAACTCTCCAAATCTCGGACAACAGAGATCGGAGGAGTTACATTTTTAATTTAATTAAAATTAAAAGATTGGTTCACCTCAAACTTCCTTAAACTAAACAGTGATAAAACCGAACTCCTTCTCGTAGCCACCAAATCCA
>NC_048417.1:25202679-25212986 GCF_013103735.1 Etheostoma cragini | reverse complement strand
GGCTGCTTAGAAATTAAGTGTTAACGAGCAGTTGGACAGGTGTACCTAATAAAGTGGCCGGTGAGTGTATATACTACACTATATATACACAACACTGCAACCTTGGGCTACTATTGTGCTTCTCTAACCTCAGTGCATCTCTAAATGTAACTGTAAATAATTAATTCAATGTTTTATAAAATAAACAAATAGTCTTTCTTTTCCCAAAAAAGTAAATACAGTAAGTGGGGCACAGAGGATGAGGGCCAAACATTACTGAGCCTTGGCACGAAGGTTAAAGGATTAGAATTTATGTAAATGAGAGGTTCCCATTCTTTAGAATTTCAGTGGTCTTAGTTGATCCCTCAACATTAATTTAACTTTGGGTCCCTGGTCCCTACACCAGGGACCCCTGGACCTGTTCACCACGGACCCAAATCTTCTCAGCTGTTGCTGACATATGCTACTGTCTCTTCATGTGGCTTATTATTTTTGGCACATTGTCTGGGTCATTTCTTATATCCTAAGAAGTTAATAATGTAAATAATGTAAATGCTGAATGCCCTAAAACCTGTTGATACTACAACAATGCAAAGGTTCTTAGCACATAACATGCAAGACTTGATTTCTTCATTTTTTTTGGTAGAAAACTCTTGAGAAAGTGCCATTTAATGGTTTATTTTTCAAACTTTTTTCCTGGGGGGGCATACCCCCAGACCCTCCTAGGGAGTGCCCCATCCCCCCCACATATAACAAATCCCAATTTAAACCCTGAAGGATAGTGATGCTGAAAGAGCCAAAGAAATTGCTTTGTACGCGGCAAAATATGGGTTGGCCCCCCCAAATCTCACTCCAAGGTTTTGGGAAAAGTTGGCAGCTCTGCTAACACGCTAGTTAAAATTAACATAGACTAACACACTATTTAACATTAACAAAGAAACAGGTTAATTTCTGCTAACTAAACATAGGAACAGGCTAATTACTGCAAACTAACACGCTAGTTAACATTAACATAGACACAGGCTAATTACTGCTAACTAACATGCTGGTCAACGTTAACATAGGAACAGGCTAGTTACTGCTAACTAACATGCTAGCTTACATTAGTAATTAAACCTAAACAGCTGATGAAAGTCCAAAACCTCAAAGACAAAACCTAAAGCTAAAAAATTTTTGCTTCAATCATTACATCTGAATTCATTCAGTTCATATGATGCTTTATTCAACTTTTTGGTGATTTTTACATTCATGCAGCTTTATAATAATAAGATTTATAATAGCAGGCCTTTTTGTTTGTTTTTAACCCTCAAGTTGTATTCCCCCGACCGTGAACTTGTCCTCTCAGGTCAAAATAAAAAATTAAAGCTGCAAGCAGCGATGAAGGGCTCTCGCCTCTAAGCAGGTTGGGTGTACTGGCATAGGCCAATCTTTGCGGCAGTGAATTTGTGTGGCAATCAGATGCTGAAAATTTTCACCAATGAAGATGGAACTCCCTGCTGTAAGACTCTACTTCATACAGTTCATTATCTGTGGAAGGGGGCATGGCCAGCTCACCAGGGGGTGGGCCAAAGCATCACCAATGAAGAAGGAACTTTCTGCTGAGTTCAATGACACCTTACACAAGACTAGCTTAAACGGTTCAACTGTTATGAAATAGGGCGTGGTCTATTTGAGTGGGCGTGGTTATGGGGGTCGGCTCAGTATCACGTGTAAACCACACATTCTAAGTTTAATGTCAATTGGATGATGTTTGTCATATTAGGCTGATTTGCTGTTGCCAGTTGGTGGCGCTGTCTCCAAATGTCCATATTGGCCTGCAGATGTCCTCAGGCCTGGACTCTTGGTGATTGTGGGAAATTTCAAGGAGATAGCACAACGTACACTGTAGTTACAGCCACTTTCTCCTTCATCAGGGTGGGTCTCTCTGTGTGTGTGTGTGTGTGTGTGTGTGTGTGTATATGCAGTACAGGCCAAAAGATTCAATGAGTTTCCTTTATTTTCATGACCATTTTCATTGTAGATTATCACTGAAGGCATCAAAACTATGATGAACACATGCATAATTATGTTCTTAACAAAAAAGGGTGAAATAACTAAAAAGTTGTCATCTGAAAAGTTTAGAGCCAATTGTGACTGCACTTGGGGACACATTAAGAGTTTTTGTAATCTTCCGGACCAACTGCCCATCATTTCTTAAAGTAATGATGGCCGCTCAATTCTCTTAATTAGCTGATTGGTTCTTGCCAAAATATGAATTCTACCAGTCGTCCAATAGGCTGTCGGCTGTTTATCAACCTGACTTCTGCACAACACAACTGATGGTCCCAACTCCATTAACAAGGGAGAAACTCCACTAATAAACCCTGACAAGGCCCAGGGGGGGGACCATTTCAGTAGACCTCATGGAGCTCACTGACAGCACACCTAGGGTTTGCAGCGCTATCAGAAAAGCAAAGGGGGGGGGGGGCTACTCTGAAGAAACTAGAATATCATGTTTTCAGTTATTTCACAGATTTTTGTTAAGTGTGTTTGTGTGTGTGTGTGTGTGTGTGTGTGTGTGTGTGTGTGTGTGTGTGTGTGTGTGTGTGTGTATTCTACTTCTACTACCTACTACCTCATGAAGCTCACTTGTATATACAAAACCGAAAGGAACAATTACTTTTGGTCTATAAATCACTTCATACAATTACTTACACTGATAAAAACAAATCACCAGGGCTGGAATGTAACAGTTTAGGTCAAACAATTGACTACCTTTACTTGAGATACTTGTACTACATTTTTCTGAAAATTCATGCATATTTTTAACCTACATTCACTGCTTACTACCTCACAAAGCTCACTGAGAGGACAGCCTCCAGCTATGGTATGGTGCTGTAGTGTGTTGCTTTCATGGGGGGGGGAGGCGTGCCAGCTGAGTCACACATGGCTGACAGTCACAGATTGTCATGCAATCAAACCCAGTGTCATTAAAGGCTCTCCCACATGTTATCCCCATTTAAAAAACAAACTATTCAGTCAGATAGGTATTTGTTGTGAAAGAAATACAGTTATAATTTATAGCATTTTATTCAAAATCCAACATTTCATGCAGATGGGATCAATGCTAGATATATTGCAATGTGGGTAATGAATAAAAAGAAATTCTAACAGCCCCATGTAATGTCCGATTCACTCAAGATTTGGCATGGATACTCATGTTGCTATGCGGAATAACAGTCTTTTATTTAGTGGACTTCCTGTCCCCTTCCTAACTTCCCTCCCAACCTCCGGCTTCCTGTCCCCTTCCTAACTTCCCTCCCAACCTCCTGCTTCCTGCTTCCTTTCCCCTTCCTAACTTCCCTCCCAACCTCCTGCTTCCTGCTTCCTGTCCCCTTCCTAACTTCCCTCCCAACCCCGTGCCTCCTGCTTCCTGTCCCCTTCCTAACTTCCCTCCCAACCTCGTGCTTCCTGCTTCCTGTCCCCTTCCTAACTTCCCTCCAACCTCGTGCTTCCTGCTTCCTCTCCCCTTCCTAACTACCCTCCCAACCTCCTGCTTCCTATCCCCTTCCTAACTTCCCCCCCAACCTCCTGCTTCCTATCCCCTTCCTAACTTCCCTCCCAACCTTCAGTTGCTACTTCTAGTAGTGATGTTTGAATTTTCTATTTTTAAGTTTTGCCTTTTTCTCTTACTCTCAGAATTAAAGGACACCACAAGTCAAACCTTCCTACTCTGTTTTGTTAAGGCTAGTTTGAGACCCACGGTGAAAGGGAGAGGCTGAGATGACAAGCGAGGAAAGGACCAGGAAGTATACGCCCCCTTTCACAGCTAATTAACTGTACAACGTAGTCTTGTGTGAGATATAATTGAGCTCAGCAGGGAGTTTCCTTATTACTGGTAACGACTTGCGGTGTTTGACTGCCGCGCAAATACACGCAAGGAGCGGCGTCCGCCAGTAACCCTGACGTGCGCAGATGAGCAAGGGCTCATCCTACGCTGCTTACAGCTTTAATTTAAAACTTGTACCTTTTTATTTCAGGGAATATTAAAATGAAATTGAATAAGAAAAGTAATAAGCCAGGTCAATTTTGTTTACATGGTCATGTTATGTTGCTAAATGTTACCATGGCTCCCAGGTCTTTTTTATGGGAATGTTGGTTTCTTCCCTTTTATTCTCACTTTATTGTACAACAAACATTTGAACTTAAAGTTGTAAATATATTGAATGATTTTTTAAATTAATTTTAACAAGAAACAATAATATGTACAAAACAGGGGCATACCGGTACTTTTTGTTGTCCAATGGTGTGATGGTATGTCCTGTGGTGTGACAAACTGATTTCACTGGAAAAGGCATTTTAATGCACAAATTCATGTAAAAAGTGTTGACTACTATAATAATGATATAACTACTATGCACATATAAGGATGGAATGAAGTTTAGTTAGGTTTTATAGTAATTATAATTAATATAATCTAGACCTTTGGGTAAAAGGTAACATGATTGGGAAAATAACATGATTGTGAATTTATATTGGTTACTTTAGATGTGGGAATATAATTAGGACAAACTGATAAGGATTGTGAATATTTGTCTTATCCGTCACACAATTTCTGAATTAAAAACTAACATAAAAAATGTTGTCACACCGGTGGACAATATTTGTGACTACCACACACAAAAGTTAATAAAATACAAAATAAATAAGGAATTAGAAAGGGACACATTCAGTTTTAATTTATTCACAATAGCAATATAATTATGTGTCATTTGACATAAATTTTATAAATATATTTTTTCCACTTTGGATTTGAGTTCACGTCAACCACCCAGTTACGGCCTAGGAGGAGTTCGAAAGAATGTAAAACACATGACAATTCAAAAGTTCAAAATGGCCGCCTTCCGGTTGGGCGGAGCTAATGAAGGCAAATGGGAAAGATGTTCGCAATGGTTAGAGCAATATGTGTATCAAATTTGGTGCCGATTGGAGTAACTATGTCCAAGTTAAGGCCTTTCCAAACCTTAGGGGGCGCTACAGAGCCCGCTTACAGGTATGGACAAAATAGCTGAACAGACTCACAAAGCTCCCCGGTGTTCATGTGGGCGCCAATTTTTGTGAGTTTTCGTATATATTGAGGCCGTCAAAAATGTGCCCAAGTGCTAAATCCACTTCAGGGGGCGCTATAGAGCAACCATACCACTCTCAGGCCAACATTTGTATTCACATGAAAGAGTTTTATATTCTGCACATGGCTTCAATATTTTGAGAGTTTTCGTGGATCTTAAGGTCCCCAAAAACGTCTTCAAAAAATCAGATATTTCGCATGACATTCGCCATATCGTAAATTAGAAGAAGAAAACAATATTTTGAAAAAATAGCA
Organism: Etheostoma cragini; assembly: GCF_013103735.1. Taxonomy (NCBI): domain Eukaryota; kingdom Metazoa; phylum Chordata; class Actinopteri; order Perciformes; family Percidae; genus Etheostoma; species Etheostoma cragini. The sequence goes on along the minus strand of NC_048417.1, from coordinate 25,207,645 downwards.
TGATAAAGTTCCAGATGATACGCATGATCCCTGAAAGTTTGAATGCTGAATTATGACTTTTTTTTGTAAGGGTCCAAGTTAGGGGGCGCTATGGAGCACTCGGTCATTGCCCAAGCCCTATCACTACGGAATTCTGTCATTTTTTATAGGTCTGACATGTGTGCAAGTTTTTGCGAATTTTACCGCATGAGAAAGCCCTCAAAAACTACAGTGAAGGTGCGGAATAATAATAATAATAATCCCTACAAAAACAATAGGTTCCTTGCACTTCGTGCTAGGACACCGTTGGTGCCCTTGCACTTCAGTGCTCGGGTCCTAATTAACTAATAATTGTGAGAAGTGTTGTAGGGAACCATTCATGTTATTTTGGGGTAATTTTTATCAGAATAATGCCATAATTGACTAACTTGCTTAACCATTGCATTGTCTTCTTGCCAACCTGGAGTCAAAATTTAAAAGAAACCCTTTTATGATGGTTATGGTTGTCTTTTTCTACTCTTTTTGACTCTCCTACAATGATTTTCGCTTCATTGCTTGTCCCTTTTTCAACTTTTGTTGACTCTTTCTGAGCCTTTTAAAATTTTCATGGATTTTCCCCCAATTTTTACAGCTTTATTTTTTACATTTGTCATTTCTTTTTGACATTTTTGTTACTTTGACATCTTTTCACATTTTTGTCAGTTTATTTGACATTTTTGTTACTTTGTTTGACATGTTTTTATAAGGAGCGTTAGGGGGAACCATCCATGTTAATTTTTGGGAAAAGTAGTTTGAAAGAAACACAAATTTGTGATGTAAAAACTTTTTGCAACACTCTTCACAATTATTAGTTAATTAGGGCCCGAGCACTAAAGTGCAAGGGCACCAACGGTGTCCTAGCACGAAGTGCAAGGAACCTATTGTTTTTGTGGGGAATATTATTGTTATTATTCCGCACCTTCTCTGTAGTTTTTGAGGGCTTTCTCATGCGGGAAAATTCGCAAAAACTTGCACACATGTCAGACCTATAAAAAATGACAGAATTCTGTACTGATAGGGCTTGGGCGATGACCAAGTGCTCCATAGCGCCCCCTAACATGGACCCTTACAAAAAAAGAGTCATAATTCAGCATTCAAACTTTCAGGAATCATGCGTATCATCTGGAACTTTATCATGCTATTTTTTCAAAATAATTTTTTTTCTTCTAATTTACGATATGGCGAATTTTTCACACCACTGTAATTGTTGCTCTGCTTTGGTTTTTGACAAAGCAGGTAGACTAAAAGTGTGACATCACTGCTGAATAGGAGTGAGAACTATTTTATTTTTTATGCTGTGAAACCATTTTGTGATCTCCTCAGGTCTGAAACTGGCAAGCTTCTAAAAAACAAAGCCCATCTTTCCAAACCGCTCAGCTCGGTTCAGCCCCCGCAGGAGCTGAAGGTGGAGGCTGATACTCCTACTGGAAAAGCAATCGCCATGGTTTCCAATGCAAAACTCACACACACAAACTCACACAGCCTCCTGCAGTGGTACCATGTGTTTCCAATGAGCAGCAGGAGGTTGAGTTACATTGTGACCAGAACCAGCTGCTGGGAATCCAGAAAACATGCAACATTACTCTTCTACGTTCCCTCTTTCATTCCACCTGCTCTTGCGTTTCCCCCTCTCATTCCCCCTGCTCTGGTGTTTTCCCTTCTCATTCCCCCTGCTCTGGTCTTTCCCCCTGCTCTAGTGTTTCCCCCCTCTCATTCCCTTGCTCAGGTGTTCCCCCCTCTTATTCCCCCCGCTCTGGCATTTCCCCCTCTCATTTTCCCTGCTCTGGCGTTTCCGAGCCCCTAAACCGGAGACATTAGGAACACTTCTGACCGTTGATTTGGTATACTTCTCAACGACTCCCACCGGAAACCTTTGACAACGGCGACGCCAATGATTCTTATCGGTCACGGTGCAATATTGGTATTTAGGAATTTGGTCAAGAATAACGTGATATCTGATCGCCCAGCCCTACGTACCCTACATTTTGATTTCTTTGCTGGAACACCGCCTTCATCCGCCATTGTTGGCTCGCTTTCGAGTCTGAACTTTTCGCAATGGGTTATAGGTTGCCAGGTTGAGGTGACAAACGGGTTGAACATTGTTATATGGTGTGTGGATTGTGTGACTAGATCTGGCAACTGGTCAACATTAACACATTGGTCCGCTTATTTATAAACAATAACAAACTGGGAGGGGTCCCGGGGGGAAAAAAGGGAGAAACTCGGGAAAAACGGGAGTGTGGGCAAGTATGTCTCAACCAATTAATCTTATTAATCTAATTAATCTTTGCAGCGCTTACCGTACGTTTACACTGCCACCGACTTGAGCTGTGAAGAAGCACTGGCCGCCCACCAAGGACGCTTGTCAAAAAGTACAGGGAAGCTGATGCTTTGGCAGCTCGGACTTGGCAGTGTTCTCTGTTCGACCAAGAGAAGCACACGCAGCCACGGCCAATACATTGACAATGGAAACATTTGATAAATTACATATATAATGACAGAAGTTGTATTGTTAATTGGTCGGAGTGGAGTCTGCTAGCAGTTAGCTCGCTGTTAGCAGTTAGCTCGCTCATTAGCCACTGAGCCGTAGCGGCTTGCAGGCAGAGCAAGAAGCCGCCAGGCTCTAACCTCTGTTGCCCTGTGCAGGATTCACTGTGAGGGACTGTTAGAGTCGATGGCACCGGCAGCGGCCACCGGCAACGCTAACTGGTCCCTATACGCTAACAACGTCATATCATAAATGATAGCGGACCTAGCAACGGCAATTATGAGCTTGTCCTTAAATTTTGGTAGTAACCAAAGTTACATTGTATGTTTCTCCGGGATCAGCCAGCACAAAGGACGTTTATAATCTGATTTGTTGCTGGCGTTAGCCACTGAACCACGTCATAGCTCATTACCATAAAGTTTAAAAAAATTTGACTTTCTGATTAACGCTAAAAATAACAAATAAACGCGACGCCGACCAAAGTTACAGTGTGTGTTTCTCCGGGATCAGCCAGCGCAATGGACGTCTATAATCTGAATGGTTGCTGGGGTTAGCCGCTGAACCGCGTCATAGCTCATTACCATAAAGTTGAAAGATTTCAACTTTTTGATTGACGCTCCACACAATCAAAACGCGACGCCAACAGCTTTGCCTCCTCGCAGCAGAGAAAAGCTTCCATTGAAAATTAATGACTTCCGGTAACTTTAGACGCTCAAGTTGGCGGCGGTGTGAACGTATGGTTACTCAAACGGTTGTTGAAGAGGATCCTACATTTTTCTGTCTTCACCTCATTTGTTGAAATAGGGAAATTTGACAGCATGTCTTCCGTTAGTTGTGAGCTCTTTCCACGCCGATGTTTGTGTTGGCTTGTTCATAAGTGTTTCAACTCAAAAAAGATACGTTGCATACATTGCATATAACATACATTACATATAACAGCAGGAATGTGATTGTTAGTGTGTCTTCATAAAAGAAGGGGTCAGAGGAATTGGAGCGAACATTTGATTAGACGCAGATCTGATTTGATTTATGTACATGAACCTCATACATTTAGCTGGATTTGGAGAAAAAAGTATGTGTGTGTGTGTGTGTGTAAGTGTGTGTGTGCGCCCTGCCTTTAGGCCTTTAGGCCAGCCCTCCAACTAGGTCACCGCTAACAGGACATCAGATGACTACTGGGAAAAAGCAAGAGTGAGAGAAAGAAAATAAGAGAAGTAATGAGGATGTGATGAAGAGAGGGTGGAGTGGACTGGAAAGAAAGATGGACTGAAAAGATCCATAGTTCTTGGTTAGAGTGTTTCTGTGACTGTGTGTTTTCTATGTGTAGAGTCCCACTTTATCTGAAATGGACCTCAGTAGAAATATACCTACACATTAGGGCGTATTTTGTAGCTACTATTATTCGTAGTTGAGATACACCTGACGGATTGTGGCTAACTTTAGCTTCCGTTCTTGTTGTTAGCCATGATGTTGTAAATACAGGCTGAGAGAGAGAGCCCGACTGATATATCGGCGGGTCGATATCAGATATTATCGGCCGATATTAGCCATTTCCTGAATCGGTAGCGGCATTTCTATATGTAACCAGTAACTTTAGACGCTCAAGTTGGCGGCGGTGTGAACGTACGGTTACTCAAAGGGTTGTTGAAGAGGATCCTACATTTTTCTGTCTTCACCTCATTTGTTGAAATAGGGAAATTTGCATGTCTTCCGTTAGTTGTGAGCTCTTTCCACGCCGATGTTTGTGTTGGCTTGTTCATAAGTTCTTCAACTCAAAAAAGATTAATACGTTGCATACATTGTGTAATGGCCAATTTGGCTATTTACGTTTCTTATGAGTGTGGTGTGGGTGTGGGCGGTCGGTCTGTGTAGGTAATTGTTTGTTACGTCACCTGCGCACCTGTTTGTGGGTTCTAATTAGAGTTTATAAATTGAATCACAGGTGAGGTGGATGGGGAATCTGGATCCGGGAAGCCACACAGTTTTTCAACCTCAGCTGTGGGAGAGTAATATTTTTAGATCTTGTCGTTCTCGGCTTTTAATCACCCAAGTTATTCTTTTTGTATGTGCTTTTATTCAAACTTTCGTGCAATAAAGGATTAAAACGTACGACGACGGCGGACCTCATTATTTGCAACAGCAAGAGTTGGAAATGGCTTCAGATATTACCCAGTGGCATTGTTTGTGGACCGATTGCCACTACATAATGTTGAAAAACTAGCTTCAAAAGACTGAACAATTGGATTTGCAAGACGAAGGACAGAGCCGCGCTTCATTCACTCCGCGTCAGCTGAGCCCCCTCACTTGGACTGAGAGACAGCGCTGCGCAAAGCACCGCAGGAGAATCACGGTAGGAGAAATCACGACTTGTTACAAGTTGTGTGGAAGAGATTGGCCTTCTCATACAAGGGATACAGGTACATCCTGTTACAATTCTAAATAAAGCTTTCGCAGTTCTGA
>NC_048417.1:25201143-25202579 GCF_013103735.1 Etheostoma cragini | reverse complement strand
GGAAGAGATTGGCCTTCTCATACAAGGGATACAGGTACATCCTGTTACAATTCTAAATAAAGCTTTCGCAGTTCTGATAAATCAATATCAAAATGAGTGACTTGTCTGCAGCTGTCAATCAAAGTGAAACGGAAAATGAACGTGATAAAAGATCGGTCAAACTCACGGCCAAAGCACTGGAATTACAAATAATATCCAATCAAAAGGAAAGGAATTCCGGGATAAAGAAACTTTATAAGCTAACAAAGGAAGTTAAGCAACTGATGCTTTCAAAGGGAAATGTGTCTGAGGTACAAACAAAGTATGAAATGTGTTTGAAACTTTGTGTGGAAACTGAACAGTTGCATGACTTACTAAAACAATGGCTACCTAAGGATGAAATGTCAAAAGAAAATGAATGGTTTGAAACCCAAATTCACAGAAATAAAGCAATAATACAAAACATGGAAACATGGTTGCGTGACAAAGGGAGCAATTATAATGATGATGATGATGACGCTGCACCAAACAAAACTGTTCTTGAACTTGCACCAGCCACTACTGTGGTCACTGATGATATTGGTCCAGGGGACAGTGTTTCTAATGTTGGTTTCAAAAAAAGCTCATCAACCGGCCAGTACAGTCATAGGTCTTCAAGGTCTTTAACTTCCTCTGCATGCCTAAAAGCAGAGGCGGAAAGGGCTGCTCTCATGGCTAAGGCAGCTGCCCTTAAAGAAAAATATGAACTGGACGCTCAAGAGGAGCACATCCGACAGAAAAAGGAATTGCTGGAATTGCAATGTCAAATTGCTGTTCAAACTGCAAAGGTTAATGTGTACAGAGGTTCTGATGTGCAGAGCTCCAGGGCTCATTCAGATGGAATGAATTCGTATCTGCAAAGCTTTAAACGTAAATACTCTCTCAGACCCTCTGCTATGGAATTTGTTCCACAATGTTCAAATCATCAGTTCAATCATTCACCAGTAGGAGGCGGCAGTGCGGCAGTGCTAATGGAGGCACAGCCTAAAGATTCAAATCATCAGGTATATCTTCCACCAATAGAAGGTGACAAAACTGCCATATCAATGGGAGCGCGGCATAAGGAAACACTTTCACAAACTATTGGATCAAGAGCTCATGTTCTGAATTCCCAATCAAGCATGCCTCAACGGTTTCAGGAAACATTTCATGCAATACCTCACACAAAGGAATCTATTCAAAATGTTGACCTGATGCAAACTAATGTGGACCAAGGCAATATTCTGTCCATCATGCAACGACAGAATGAAATAACGGCTCTACTAGTGCAACAACATTCTTCATCATCACTACCCCCACGAGATATACCAACATTTGATGGAGATCCTCTTGAGTACAGTGCATTTATTAGAGCATTTGAGCATGGTGTGGAAAGAAAGGCTGCAAGCAACATAGACTGTTTATACTTTTTGGAGCAA
>NC_048417.1:25199669-25201043 GCF_013103735.1 Etheostoma cragini | reverse complement strand
GGAAGAGATTGGCCTTCTCATACAAGGGATACAGGTACATCCTGTTACAATTCTAAATAAAGCTTTCGCAGTTCTGATGAATCAATATCAAAATGAGTGACTTGTCTGCAGCTGTCAATCAAAGTGAAATGGAAAATGAACGTGGTAAATGATCGGGAAAAACTAACGTCCAAAGCACTGGAATTACAAATAATATCCAATCAAAAGGAAAGGAATTCTCGGGATAAAGAAACTTTATAAGCTAACAAAGGAAGTTAAGCAACTGATGCTTTCAAAGGGAAATGTGTCTGAGGTACAAACAAAGTATGAAATGTGTTTGAAACTTTGTGTGGAAACTGAACAGTTGCATGACTTACTGAAACAATGGCTACATGAGGATGAAATGTCAAAACAAAATGAATGGTTTGAAACCCAAATGCACAGAAATAAAGCAATAATACAAATAATGGAAACATGGTTGCTTGACAAAGGGAGCAATTATAATGATGATGATGATGATGACGCTGCACCAAACAAAACTGTTCTTGAACTTGCACCAGACACTACTGTGGTCACTGATGATATTGGTCCAGGGGACAGTGTTTCTAATGTTGGTTTCAAAAAAGCTCATCAACCGGCCAATACAGTCATAGGTCTTCAAGGTCTTTAACTTCCTCTGCATGCCTAAAAGCAGAGGCGGAGAGGGCTGCTCTCATGGCTAAGGCAGCTGCCCTTAAAGAAAAACATGAACTGGACGCTCAAGAGGAGCACATCCGACAGAAAAAGGAATTGCTGGAATTGCAATGTCAAATTGCTGTTCAAACTGCAAAGGTTAATGTGTATAGAGGAGCTCCAGGGCTCATTCAGATGGAATGAATTCGTATCTGCAAAGCTTTAAACGTAAATACTCTTTCAGACCCTCTGTTATGGAATTTGTTCCACAATGTTCAAATCATCAGGTATATCTTCCACCAATAGAAGGTGACAAAACTGCCATATCAATGGGAGCGCGGCATAAGGAAACACTTTCACAAACTATTGGATCAAGAGCTCATGTTCTGAATTCTCAATCAAGCATGCCTCAACGGTTTCAGGAAACATTTCATGCAATACCTCACAGAAAGGAATCCATTCAAAATGTTGACCTGATGCAAACTAATGTGGACCAAGGCAATATTCTGTCCATCATGCAACGACAGAATGAAATAACGGCTCTACTAGTGCAACAACATTCTTCATCATCACTACCTCCACGAGCTATACCAACATTTGATGGAGATCCTCTTGAGTACAGTGCATTTATTAGAGCATTTGATTATGGTGTGGAAAGAAAGGCTGCAAGCAACATAGACTGTTTATACTTTTTGGAGCAATATACCAAAGGACAACCAAGGG
>NC_048417.1:25181846-25199569 GCF_013103735.1 Etheostoma cragini | reverse complement strand
GCAAACTCTTTTGTGTGAGGTGGAAGCTATCCTTAATGATCGTCCACTCACAAAAACTTCAGATGATCTCAATGACTTGGAACCCCTGACTCCCAATCATATTCTCTTGTTAAAAGGCAAACCTGCTCTACCACCAGGACTTTTCAACACAAGTGATCTGTACACCAGACGGCAATGGAGGCAAGTTTAGTTTCTTGCAGATCTATTCTGGCACAGATGGGTTCGGGAGTACATGCCACTGCTACATGAGCGACAACGGTGGTCAAAGGACAAAAGGAGCATTGTTGCAGGGGACATTGTCCTTGTGGCAGACTCTACTGCTCCTCGTGGATCCTGGCTATTAGGAAAAGTGTTGCAGACCTTTCCAGACGCACAAGGACTGGTGCGATCTTTTAGAGTCCTGACCAAATGTAACATACTTGAGAGACCAATCACAAAGATCTGTCTTCTATTGGAGGCTGATTAAGGCTTTTGTGAAGCAGAAATCTCTACGTTGGGGTTACCTACTCCATGAATACTTACTGGACATGAACATTGACTAAAAATGCACACTTACACTATGGACATTGATTAATTTCGTCATTGGCTCCATAACTAATGTGGAAATTGTTATGTTATGTTATTATACAGTAACAATTAGGGGCCGGTGTGTAATGGCCAATTTGGCTATTTACGTTTCTTATGAGTGTGGTGTGGGTGTGGGCGGTTGGTCTGTGTAGGTAATTGTTTGTTACGTCACCTGCGCACCTGTTTGTGGGTTCTAATTAGAGTTTATAAATTGAATCACAGGTGAGGTGGATGGGGAATCTGGATCCGGGAAGCCACACAGTTTTTCAACCTCAGCTGTGGGAGAGTAATGTTTTTAGATCTTGTCATTCTCGGCTTTTGATCACCCAAGTCATTCTTTTTGTATGTGCTTTTATTCAAACTTTCGTGCAATAAAGGATTAAAACGTACGACGACAGCGGACCTCATTATTTGCAACAGCAAGAGTTGGAAATGGCTTCAGATATTACCCAGTGGCATTGTTTGTTGACAGATTGCCACTACACATTGCATATAACATACATTACATATAACAGCAGGAATGTGAGTGTTAGTGTGTCTTCATAAAAAAAGGGATCAGAGGAATTGGAGCGAACATTTGATTAGACGCAGATCTGATTTGATTTATGTACATGAATCTCATACATTTAGCTGGATTTGGAGAAAAAAGTGTGTGTGTGTGTGTGTGTGTGTGTGTAAGTGTGTGTGTGCGCCCTGCCTTTAGGCCAGAGGAGGCAGCCCTCCAAGTAGGTCACCGCTAACAGGACATCAGATGGCTACTGGGAAAAAGCAAGAGTGAGAGAAAGAAAATAAGAGAAGTAATGAGGATGTGATGAAGAGAGGGTGGAGTGGACTGGAAAGAAAGATGGACTGAAAAGATCCATAGTTCTTGGTTAGAGTGTTTCTGTGACTGTGTGTTTTCTATGTGTAGAGTCCCACTTTATCTGAAATGGACCTCAGTAGAAATATACCTACACATTAGGGCGTATTTTTTAGCTACTATTATTCGTAGTTGAGATACACCTGACGTATTGTGGCTAACTTTAGCTTCCGTTCTTGTTGTTAGCCATGATGTTGTAAATACAGGCTGAGAGAGAGAGCCCGACTGATATATCGGCGGGTCGATATCAGATATTATCGGCCAATATTAGCCATTTCCTGAATCGGTATCGGCATTTCTATATGTATGTACATGTATGTATATGTGTGTGTTTGTGTGTATATTTAAACACATATACTGTATACATACATACATACACACACACACACACACACACATTTAAAAATCATGGAGGGCTCTGAAATTGTCATTGTAGGTGCTTGTCCACTGTGAGAGACATAATCAACAAAACAAAATCCAGAAATCACAATGTATGATTTTTTAACTTTTTGTTTGTATGATGCAGCTGCAAATAAGTATTTGAACACCTGTGTATCTGCTACAATTCTGACACTTAAAGACTTGTTTGTCTGCCTTCAAAATGTCCACCTCCACTCCATTTATTATCCTAAATTAGATGTACCTGTTTGAGGTCGTTAGCTGCATAGAGACACCTGTCCACCCCATGCAATCAGTTAGAATCCAACTACTAACATGGCCAAGACCAAAGAGCTGTCCAAAGATACTAGAGACAAAATTGTACACCTCCAGAAGGCTGGAAAGGGCTAAGGGGAAATTGCCCAGCAGCTTGGTGAAAAAATATCCACTGTTGGAGCAATCATTAGAAAATTGAAAGATGAGACTTGAGCTTTTGTACGTACTGTGAGTGAGACTTGCACCCATCATCCCTCAAGGGTACCCTAGTGCCAGATCAATGGGCAGTCCTGGTTGGCGACCAAACATGAGTTCATAAGGTGTGAACCCTGTTACATCATTCTTCGTACAGCAGGTACTAAGGATTTCACAAAGTTTTGCCACTGTGATTTGTCTCTATTGTCAAGTGTCCCCAACATGTTCAGCAATGTTCTGTTGAAACGTTTGACTAGATTCCCTCTGGGATGATAGGGAGTCGTACGGATTTTGTGGATTCCAGAAATTTTGCATAGCTCTTTGATTGTCCGTGACTCGAAGTCGGGTCCTTGGTTGCTGTGCAAGGGCTCAGGAATTCCATAATGGACCATGAAGTTGTCCCAAAGGCACCTGTCAACGGTCTGAGCTTTCTGATTTGGCGTTGGGACAGCAACTGCATACTTTGTAAAATGATCGGTGATCACCAAAATGTCTTTTGCACCACTCCTCTTAGGACAAGAAGCAGAAGCCTGGTTGTCTTTATGTTCACCAACAATGCAGCCTTTTCTGGCTGTGCTTTTCTTCAGATGCACCGATCGCAGGTCTTGACTTTTCTTTCCACATCGGCCGCCATCTTTGGCCAGAAGAATCTGGTCCGTACCAAATCCAAAGTTTGTTCAAAGCCCATGTCATTGTGAAGGCTCTGCAGAACTACACTCCGGAGCTCCTCAGGTAAGACAAGCTGAAATGTAACTCGGCCATTGTCTTGACGTTTCCTGTACAGCACTTTGTCATGCAATTCAAGGCGATTCCACTCCCTTAGAAGGAAAGGAATATCAGGGAGTTCTTTTCTGACTGTTGGATGCAACTTTTCTACACTTTCCATTTGAGCTATTACCTCCCAAAGGCAGGGGTCAGCTTGCTGTTTATCTTCAATGTCTCTCTCAGACAGATGAGGAGGATCAGGTAAATCATGCTGCTGTTCGTTCACCAAGCTGTCCGGTAAGGCCTCAGGGGAGATTGCCAGAGATTGCACCAGTGTCATGCCCTCCCCTCTGTCCACATTCATCTAATACACCACACACAAGATGCCTCCCACAGATGGCGTGCACAATGTCTTGGCTCACAACACCCCCAAAGTCGGCCAAGTGTGTTTGCATGAACTGACTGATGCGCTCCTGTTCTTTCTGGGACTTTAGGTCATTTGAAAGCTCTCCGTGTGGTCTCCTTGAAAGACCGTCCGTTCAGTTTGCCGGGGGGTATATTGGAACTTGAAAGTAGAGGCTGACAGGGCTGCTAGCCATCTGTAACTGGTGGCGTCCAATTTGGCACTGGTAAGAATGTATGTCAAGGGGTTACTGTTAGTCACGACAGTGAACTGACAGTAACCCCTTGACATACACTCCATACAGGTAATCATTACATTTTTCAACGACAGCCTACTTTAAAGCCAGAAACTCTAACTTGTGGGCAGGGTATCGTGATTCACTGTGTTATAGGCCCCTGCTGGCATATGCAATCACTCGCATGTGACCCTCCTGCTCTTGATATAGGACTGCCCCAAGACCCAGGGTACTGGCGTCGGTCTGAAGGACGTAGGGTAACTTGGGGTCAGCCAACCCAAGAACAGGAGCTGTGGTGAGCTTTTCAATGATGGTGTTGAATGCTAGCTCACAACTGTCAGTCCTTCAATCGCCAAAGGGGTTCCTTGGATCACGTTATTGGTTAGTCTGTTTCTTTTTTTTGATGCTCTTGTGCAGTGGGGGAGAACTAGATGTCAAGTTGTTTAGGGGTTTGACGATGACGGAATAGTCTTTCATAAACCGTCCGAATAACCTGAAAATCCGAGAAAAGACCATAGCTGTTTCAGGTCTTGGGTCCTTGGCCACGTTTTCAGGGCCTCCACTTTTCCAGGGTAAATCCCCACTCCATCCTGTGATACAACAAGCCCCAGGTACTTGACAGACGTTTGAAAGAACTTGCATTTCTCCGGAGAGAGCTTAAGGCCAAATTCCTTGAGACGGTTCAGGACTTTCATCAGCCTCACCTCATGTTCTTCCAAAGTCTTTGAAAAGACGATGATGTCATTGACAAATATCAATCAATCAATCAACATTTATTTATATAGCACTTTTCAGCAACCAACAGTTGTCCAAAGTGCTTTACATCAACCAAGAAAAACAAACACAACATTCAACAAACATGAAGCATGGAAAACAGATATAATTGCCTATAATCATCAGAAGAAGAGTTGTTGCACCACTACTGCATATTAAAAGCCATTCTAAATGAATAAGTTTTAAGTTTTGATTAAAAATGAACAACATGCTTTATAGTGCAAATGTCCGGTGGGAGCTTGTTCCAGAGTTTTGGGTTAAAATACAATACAGCGAAATACAATAACTTCCTCCAAATTCATATCTGCCACACATCTCTCTATCAACCCCTGGAACGTACGTTTGTGACTCCTTGAGGAATCCGGTTAAATTCCCAAAACCCCATGGGACATACAAAGGCGGTTTTGGGTTTGTTTGCTTCCTCAACCTGGATCAGATAATAGCCAGACTTTAGGTCAAGGACGGAAAACCACTTTGACCCGGTGAGTGAGGAGAATGCCTCTTCCATGTTCAGGAGTGCGTAAGCATCTTTCACAGTCTGGAGATTGAGTTTCCTATAATCAATGCAGAGACGGACCTAGCCGCTCTTTTTCCTCACTACCACTATAGGCGACGAGATTGGAGACTCAGATTCTCTAATCACTCCAGCTTGAAGCAGTTCTTGTAAAGGCTTACGGACAGCCTCCAAGTCATGGGGATGTATGGGGTGAGCTTTGTGATTGAATGGCGTCTCGTCTGAGAGCTTGATTTGGTGCTTGACCCAATCAGTTCTGCCAGAGTCAAGATCATTCTGTTCAGCATGCTGTTCAGTTTCCATGTGATACGCTCTTTCCACTCAGCAGAAACAGGCAAATTGCTGAAGTTGATTTTGATGTCTGATTTCTGGAAAGAGTCTGGTTTTGAGGTAAGTACACTATGTTCTTGTGACAGAACTTTCTGAAAGGCACTGATCTCGCCTATAATACATCTTTGGGGGACAATAACGTTGTGGTCTGACTCATTGGTAAGTACTGCTGGGAGTTTGCATGGCTTTTTAGTGGGCAAATCAACAAGACAGGTTTTCACCAGCAGGCCACCTGGCAGTGAAGTTGAGGAAGGGTGCTCCAGAACTGCTGATCTCTCCGTAGTGAACCCACTGACTGCCACAAAGCCTGCCAAGACCACGGTTTGGCCGGCTGGAAACAACTGGGGGTCTTTGCCATGTATCCTCACCACCCCAAGGTCACCATTCTTACTCTGTCGCTGCCTGAGCTCAAGGACTTTGAGCACTACCCTGTAGCCATGTGCTGCTGGCTGCAGGGAGCAGTCTCACAGTACATCTCTTACAGTACATCAAACGTGTTGGTACCTATCAGCATGAGTGAGCCAGAAGCAGCTTGAACATCTGGAACCACCAAGGCGAGGGTTGGCACCTCGGTTTACACTCCCACAAACTCTCTGGGGAAAGTGACACTCAACTCAACGTGTACGAGTTAAGGTACACACTGACCATTGGCTCCTTGAACTTCAAGTATGGTGAACAGTGGTCTGATGTCATGTCCAGAAAGATGTTGACGCACTGAGGGACCGTGGTAACTTGGGAGCCCGTGTCCAGTAAGGAGATTGTGGAGCTCCCCTCCGCTTCCACTTGGGCTGTGCTCTTTGTGCCTACTAAGCCTAGGTAGTTTGAAGGGACGACCTTTTGTATGAGACTGTTTTAGCGTGGCACGATGCTTGGGTTCAATGGGACATGATTGACTTATATCAGTTCTTGTCTGTCCCTCGACAGAAACTGAACTTAGTTTAAAGGAGAAGTAGGGGGGTTCTGTGCTTCCCACAGCTGCTGTCGTTGTCTCAGTTCTTTCCGTTTTGCTGCTACCAGGGCAGGATTGGCATCAAACTCACAGGTGGCAACAACTTGTCCATCCGCCCCACAGCGAAAGCAGTACCAAGGCTTTGGCTTAGAAGTTGCACCCTTGTGAGAACGTAAGTTGGTTTCTGTGGTTGCACAGTCAGGTTTTTTTGTGTGCTATTTTTTCTCTGTAGGGAGACACTATCTTTTTCTTTTCCATGAGAGACGTTAGCTGGCTTTTCAAGTCTGCAATTTGTTTCCTTAGCTCATTTACGCTACTAGTGTCAGGCCCAGCTTGGGTCTCACCACAGTTAGACACAGTTTTCATGTGGGAAACAGCCTTCTGCTTTGTGGTGCCCAAGTATTGTTTCATTCGCACGGCCTTGGCTTCCTGCCTATCTTCCTCAGTACGTAACAGCAATATGAGTTCAGCGAACGTTGGGGGGGGGGTTGTTTTTTGTTTTCTAGGGAGAGGTCATTAAGCAGAACGTTGTCCCAACATCCCCTGCAGAGCTGTCAAAATAGGTGGCTATCTACGTCCTGTGCTGGGACGCCTCCTTTGCGCACAGCTTTACACAGGGCAATTTGAAGATGCTGCAGGTAGTAAGACGGTTTTTCTCCAGAGTCCTGGAATGTCTTCATGAACCGTACAAAGAGTTCCTCCCCATCTTCAACGGTTGAAAATACAGAGTCTAATATTTGCAGATAAGCCGTAGGGGATGCTTCAGGACCAAGATGTTTAACAACATCAGAAGCGGGGACAAGAAGACTTTCAAGGATTTTCCTTGTTTTCTCAAGATCAGAAACAGATACATCTTTAATCTTCAAATCAGCATGAGACCGCCAAGTGTCATAATCAACCTCACTGTATGGTCTAGGGATTTTCCCTGAGAAAACTCTCAACTTCAAAGTGGGATGAGACTGTGACGGTTTGTCTTTGTTCCTCACAATGTGCTTAACAACTATCCTTTGTACCTCAGATGGGTTGAGTTCACTGTGGCTCAGAGGCATAGGTGTCTTTGAGTTAGAAGAAGAAGATGACCTCTGATTAACATCCAAGGGGTCAAGCTCGATGAGAGGGGCAACATCAATCAGCCATTATGCTCCAACTTCCCGATAGATCAAAGGTTCAAAGGCTCCAACAAAAAACCTGACCTAGAGTGAGTAAGGTCAGAACATTCGTTTACCTTTCAATCATGAACTGTAGAATATAATTCATGTTAAGCTGAACAATCATTGTAACATGACATTACAATATCGGTAACAACCATTCTCAAAATATTCTTAGAGGTAATTATTGAAATACCTATTGAAAGTATTGCTTCCACATAATAATTAGAACACAAAATAACATACTTGTATGCCGAAACACTCTATGTACCCTCTGCCATATGAAGGCATGCTTAGACACATCTCAAATAAAATATAACACTCAAAGACAATTCAAATATATTTTAATGTTCTAAAAATATACAGATAAAAGTGCTGAATCAACACATTCAAGTGCATAACAATTATGCAACATATTGCGCAGCGCTGAATTAAGTTTGCAGTTTTAAAACATCAAGCTAATGGTTCTAGCTTGTGAGCATGGTAGAACGATCGCTTACCAATGCGTTTCTTCATCAGGGAGGCGTCAGGTCTCCCCGACTGCACTCTCACAGGTCCAGGGCTCCCCTCTGGATTATCTCAAGAAGTTTTTAATCAATTTTAGCAACTTTAGTTCGACACAGGGTTTTCTCTCCGTTCTCCCAGCAGCTCAAAAAGGGATTCAACTCTGCTCCTTACATCACGTCTCCAACTCATCTTCAAAATGAACTTCCTCTTTATTTTCTCTTTATCTCAGTTTAATTGTTTTTGAGACAATTGAATGAATTGACTTTTTAATAAAGTTCTAGCCCTTTTAATATAGATTTTTGACCTTGGTTCCACCTTGCCTGCAGCACTGGACTTCAAGGTACGCCCAAACAGAAATACAATTTTTATGTAGCTAGCAAGGTAAAATATAGGTCCACAGATCAATATATAACGATAGAAAGATATGAAATACATTTACTTACTTGTATCCATTCAGGGCAACATTGCGCTTGCCTTTGAAGCTGGAGGCGTTTACCATCCTCTACTGAATGAGGGACCTTGTGTCCTCGTCTGTCCCTAACGATTATATAAATCAGATCAGGGCAGAAACACCAATGGGAATATGTTATAACATTACATACATTAACGTACTGTAACATTACTGCTAACGGTTGCAGCTTAATGTAGCTCTATTTACAAGATCATACATCTAACGCTGAAATCGTCTACAGTGGGACAGTAGTTTAACACAAAAAAACAGTAGACCACAACACATGTAACGTTAGCTTATACATTATTTACCATGTATGGTTAAACAGTGCCGCGGTTAGTTAGTTATGGTTAGCTTGCTTGCACGTCAAATTACGTTACCAATAAATGTTATAATTCACATTAAAAAAATCATTACCAAATGTAAGATTAACCAAATACACTGTAAATATACAGGTACCAACACCGGCCCCCCCCCCAAAAAAAACACAACAACAACCACACAGCATTAACATCTATACCCAACCAATAGCAATACAAATGTATAAAATACTGCAGTAACTTTATCTCTCCTAAACAGTAAGAAGTAACACTCACCCATTACTTGTAAATGAAATCCATCCTCATATCCTTTCTGATGAATCGTTGAAGGACCTCCTCATGCATTTGAGCATCCTGCTTAAGATGAATGAGCAGCTCCTTCTCTATGGCAATAGATGCCAGGGCAGAGAGTCGTGTTTGTCCGGTTGCATTCCGTGAATACATTTTGATACGCTTGAGAGCGGAGAAAGATCGCTCAACTGATGTGGACACTGGTATTGTCACGATTAAGCATTAGGGCATAAAGCTGTGACATACTGACTGCAAGCCCCGTGCTCCTCAGAAAATTCAGTAAGTCACTCTTTCCCTAAAAGTTTGTCATGCTGTACATCACTTTGAGCTCTGCTCTGAGTCTGCCCAGGTCAAACTGTGCGCCGTAGCTCTCATCAAGGCTCCTCAGCTCTGTTTCGGGAAATGTCGGCTTGCACTTAGTAAACAGCTGTGCGTCCAGCAAAGCAACAAACAGTAGTCGCTTGTGATCCTCAAATCGATTTCTGATTTGGGTGATGATGCTGTCGATTAACGCTATGTGTATCAATTTTTCAACTCTCGCCTTCAAGGCTCTGGCAAAAATCCTCAATTCTGGCCAGACGGAACTGCACGTTCAAACTCTTATTTTTCAGTATAGATAGATAGATAGATATTTAATGATCCCAAAAAATGGGACATTACAATGTTACTGTACTACAGTATTCCGAAGAGCACATCAGCAAAGTCAAAAATGACAAAAGCAAAGAAAAAAGAACTCAAAGCTGTGACAAGTGTCCTGATGCACGTACCGTTTCACAGTCAAAATCCTCCACGTCATCAAGGATGTGCTGGAAAAGCTTGACCAGCTCAGCTCTTTTGTCGTGACCTTGACCACAAACCTGGAGTTGAAGTTCCATCTCACCTAAGAGACCCGCGGCAGCCGCCTCTCGCAAAACTCATCAGGCAGTTTTGTTTGCTTCGGAGAACGTGTAGAAAATGTGGATCATCCTCCCAATTTGCAATTTTGTTTTTTTGCAGTCCTTTATTTTTGATGCTCCGTGAGACATCACAAGATTTAATGTGTGTGCATAGCAGTGCACACTGCTCCGTCATAACACTGTGCCACTAACTTTGTTTTGCAATCGTAGCTGCCCAACACGTAAAGTAATGAAGCTGCTAGATCCTGAGCTCGGTTTCTTTCTGTGACATCCTCAAACTTTAAAAATCTCTCTTTTACTCCGGTGTCAGTAACATACCAAAGTACAAATGACGGCTGTGCAGTCTTGCTGAAATCTGTGGTCTCGTCCACCATAACTGTGACAAACTTGTGGATCTCTCTTTTGATGGCATCATTTAGCAGCAGCAACAGCACTTATGAGATCATTTTGTTCCCGTAAAAACGGTGGCCGTGGCAAGGTGGTGTTGCAAGTCAGCATCATATTCGGATAACAGAAATAGCTCCAAATAATTACTACAATTCACGACAATTTCTTTCTTCTCTCCAAACGATCGCCTTAAAAAAGGCACATGAAGGAGATCGGAAACAGGATTGTTAGGAGATGTGAAGGCAGCGGCCATAGCTAGTTCACTCCTGGTTCACTCACAATCCGCTAAATGGTTCAAGCTTTGATGACATACGGGGGGGGGGGGGTAGCGCCAACACAACGCTGGGCGTTCTGTCACTACACCAGAAAATTGGATTGGCTGATGACACAAGTCACTCAAAGTCATAATCAAATGGGAAATGGCAGCTTCAATGAAGGGCTAGCAATGCTACTAGCGTTGGTCCACCGAGCT
This sequence comes from Etheostoma cragini, assembly GCF_013103735.1. Taxonomy (NCBI): domain Eukaryota; kingdom Metazoa; phylum Chordata; class Actinopteri; order Perciformes; family Percidae; genus Etheostoma; species Etheostoma cragini. The sequence goes on along the minus strand of NC_048417.1, from coordinate 25,188,912 downwards.
GTGATGTGATGACAGTGACCGCATGTTGCTTCCTCTTAATTTCAGGTTGTGGTTGACTAGCGGATAAATTGATCAGACCTGCACGTCACGTGCACTAGCAACAAACTCTGTGTATCCAAGAACAATTAATCCAGTGGAAATTAGATCAGACACAGCCTTCTGTAGTAGATTAGTGTTACGTTTCCAGCATCGCGTCGCGGCTCTAAACCGTAACGTTGGTTGGGACAGACGGAACCCTTGGATCTTTAGGGTAACTATATTATCATTAGCCTGGCTGGTAGCAGCTTTCTGCTTTTTTCTTTAGACTAACTATATAAGCTTTAGCCTGGCTGGTAGCAGCTTTCTGCTTTTTTCTTTAGACTAACTATATAAGCTTTAGCCTGGCTGGTAGCAGCTTTCTGCGGGGGGAAATGAGTGGGAGATGTTGTGATTATGTTGTATTAATTAGGTGATTTGGTTCATATTTGCAGCGAACAGAAAACACTGACTGTAGCTTCACTGACTACCCATCAAAACTATGCGCATCACTGTGTCAGCGGCAGCTACTTTTCTACACACGGAGAGCCTCAGTTCCCAAAACAAACCCCATTGGACTAACGTCACATACACCCGTTGGCCACGTGGCTACCTGTCTTAAAGGGGAAGGGTTGGCCGGTAATAATCATGTAAAAGGAGAACGGGGGAAGTTTACTTGTCTATCAAGCAGCAAAAAAGTTTTAGCATCAACATCGTAACGTCCTGCGATGTGTCTGTTGTGCATAATCACTTTGCGATGTGGACGCTAAAACACAATATCGTTCAACCCTGATGTAAATCATAAATGTAAGTCATGAAAATAAAGAAAAACACATTAAATGAGAAGGTGTGTCCAGCCTATACTGTGTGTGTGTGTGTGTGTGTTTATTTATATATAACAATATAATTTATATATATATATGTACACTCACCTATAGGATTATTAGGAACACCATCCTAATACTGTGTTTGACACCCTTTTGCCTTCAGAACTGCCTTAATTCTTCGTGGCATTGATTCAACAAGGTGCTGAAAGCATTCTTTAGAAATGTTGGCCCATATTGATAGAATAGCATCTTGCAGTTGATGGAGATTTGTGGGACCATATCCAGGGCACAAAGCTCCCGTTCCACCACATGCCAAAGATGCTCTATTTGGTTGAGATCTGGTGACTGTGGGGGCCGTTTTAGCACAGTGAACTCATTGTCATGTTCAAGAAACCAATTTGAAATGATTCGAGCTTTGTGACATGGTGCATTATCCTGCTGGAAGTAGCCATCAGAGGATGGGGTACATGATCGCCATAAAGGGATGGACATGGTCAGAAACAATGCTCAGGTAGGCCGTGGCATTTAAAACAATGCCCAGTTGGCACTAAGGGGCCTAAAGTGTGCCAAGAAAACATCCCCCTACCATTACACCACCACCACCAGCCTGCACAAGGCATGATTGATGCATGTTCTCATTCTGTTTACGCCAAATTCTGACTCTACCATCTGAATGTCTCAACAAAAATCGAGACTCATTAGACCAGGCAACATTTTTCCAGTCTTTAACTGCCCAATTTTGGTGAGCTCTTGCAAATTCTAGCCTCTTTTTCCTATTTTAGTGGAGATGAGTGGTACCCGGCGGGGTCTTCTGCTGTTATAGCCCATCCGCCACAAGGTTGTGCGTGTTGTGGTTTCACAAATGCTTTGCTGCATACCTCGGTTGTAACAAGTTGTTATTTCAGTCAAAGTTGCTCTTCTATCAGCTTGAATCAGTCGCCCCATTCTCTTCTGACCTCTAACATCAACAAGGAATTTTCGCCCACAGAACTGCCGCATACTGAATGTTTTTCCCTTTCCATACCATTCTTTGTAAACCCTAGAAATGGTTGTGTTTGAAAATCCCAGTAACTGAGCAGATTGTGAAATACTCAGACTGGCCCGTCTGGCATCAACAACCCTGCCACGCTCAAAATTGCTTAAATCAGTTTGGAGTTCAGGAGATTGTCTTGACCAGAACCACACCCCTAAATGCATTGAAGCAACTGCCATGTGAATGGTTGATTTGGTAATTGCAATAATGAGAAATTGAACAGGTGTGTGTCTGTGTGTGTGTGTGTGTGTGTTTGTGTGTGAGATACACATCGTTGTCAGTGTGTTTCTTGTCAACCTCGGGCATGAATGAGTTAGCGCTGACATATTTCATGCTTCAACACGCACACACAAAACACACATATACACACACACGCACATTTGAGCATGTTCATTAAACCCTTCATCCATGATCTACACATCAATATCATGAGTCTTAAAATATTATGATATAATGATTTATTTAAGGAAATGAAGGAACTGTAACTTGATTGATTGATTGATTGATCAGCAAATGTTTTGGGGATTTTTCCGATGTTTTACTGTAAAAATGGTTAGCCTACAGAGGCTATAATAAGTGTACACACACATGCTAAAGTTGATTAAAAAGAGGAATAAAAATACATCTTTTGGAAATTTCTCTTAATTCCTTACTTTAAAAATGTGGTAAAATCCAACCTTTAAGGACAGCAGTTTTTTTTGTGAATGAATGATGTATTGTAAATAAATAAATGTCCTTCTTTAAAATACAGGGGGCATAAGTATACACCCCCCTATGTTACAGGGGACATAAGTATACACCCCTCTATGTTAAATTCCCATAGAGGCAGGCACATTTTTGTCATTAAAGGCCAGTTATTTCATGGATCAAGAGACTATGCATCCTGACAAAGTTCCGTTGGCCTTGGGAATTAAAATAGCTCCCCCCCCCATGTCATCACATACCCCTCACCATACCTAGAGATAGGCATGATTTTATTTCAGTTATCTTAACAGCTGGTTTGATTTGGATTGAGTGATGATGTTATGGAAGAAGCATGGGTGTGTAAACGTATTCAAGCCACTGTACATATTGACCAACAATAGATTGAAAACACTGAGGGTTATTTTTGTAATTAAAGATTTAAAGGTATGGACATTTCAGAAAGGGTGTAGGACAATGATTTTGCCTCTTCCTACTTCTTTAAGGTTATCTGGCACTGCTGTTTTCTTCTAGGTCAGGGTTCCAGTTAAAATGTCTCCTCCTGTTCTGAATTCAATTCAATTTTATTTATAGTATCAATTCATAACAAGAATTTATATCTATAATTTACAGATAGAGGAGGTCTAGAACACTCTTTAATTTACAGATAGAGCAGGTCTAGACCACTCTATAATTTACAGAGAGTAGGTCTAGACCACTCCATAATTTACAGATAGAGTAGGTCTCGACCACTCCATAATTTACAGATAGAATAGGGATAGACCACTCTATAATTTACAGATAGAGCAGGTCTAGACCACTTTATAATTTACAAGGACCCAACAGTTCTGGTATTTCCTTCCAAAACAAGCAGCAGTGCAACAGTGGCGAGGAAAAACTCGCTTTTAGGATGAAACCTGGGACAGACCCAGGCTCTTGGGAGGTGCAGTCTGACGGGGTTATGAATAGTGGCAATATGTAATAGGTAATAATGTGTCTACTCTCTCTCTGCAGTCAGCAGACAAGGAGCGAGCACTGGAGGAGACGAAGAGCTACACCACGCAATCTCTGGCTAGCGTCGCCTACCTCATCAACACGCTGGCCAACAACGTGCTGCAGATGCTGGACATCCAGGCGTCTCAGCTCCGCCGCATGGAGAGCTCCGTCAACCACATCTCACAGGTCACAGGCCGGCTCGCTCTCATTTGGAAACACTCGACACACAATGCTCTGAAAACAGTCATCAATGTGGGGGGTGATCAACAGATGCCTCCAAATACCATATCATCACGATACTTATGCCACAATACGATATTATTGCAATAAATTGCAATGTATAACCTTTTCTACAACCTCTAATTTTTTCCTAATTTCAAATGACAACCCCAAAAGAAAACTTTGGCAACATCTGTTATCTAAAAAGAAAGATTTCTCTGTTTGTTCATATCACTTCAACGTTATTGCTGCAAAATGGGATAAACTTACCACCACATATATAATAAATAATAACAGATGGCGCCTGTTTATCAATATGGAAAATATTGCGATACTATGCTTTATCGGTTCTCCCCCCCACCCTTAGTTATCTCCGTCCTCTGGTGGACAGACAATGCAACGCCATCACTAACAGGGACGTTGTAGTGCGTCCTCTGGTGGACAGACTATGCAACGCCAACACTAACGAAGAGTATATGGCTGCAGCCTGGAGCGTCCCATGTCGTCCGTCCCTTCTCATGCGGTCCCGTCTCTTGCGGAGGTGTGTCCAACGGTAAATCCAGAGGGTCAAAAATGCAAAATCGCAAATAATTTTCCAGATGAAGTCACGGGTACATTCGTGACCACATTGCAATCAATTGAAAAAACGTTAAAAAATTTTGTCATAGCCTACATATAGTTTGCTGATTTCTGAATGTTATGGTTGTGTTGACAAGATAAATGCAGACAATCGTCTGGAAAAAAATAAGCCTGCGTCAACTATCATGCTATTTAATAAAATACTTTTAACTTAATATTAATATTAAAATAATAAAATATTAATAATAATAATATTTGGTGTTTTTTTAACTAAATGTTAAAAAAACACTAAGTATTAAAATTATTTTATTACTTTGTATGATTGCCGTTAGGCCTACTGTTTAATAAAAAAAAAAAAAAAAGAATTAAAAGTATTTTATTCATTTGCATGATTGTTACTGTTTAAGTAACGGCAATAATACAAATGTTTTTTTTTAACTAAACATGTATATAAGATAAATGCAGACAATCATACTGATGAATAAAAACGTTTAAAATATATGTTTGTCTATAAGTGCAGAATTATAGACAGATATATGCAGATTATAGGCAAACTAAAAAAAGCCTGCCATCCCCGAGTTTCTACTTTTCAAAATAAAAGCTTGCATATGGAATAAAATACTTATTCTCTCTTACTTTTCAAAGTAAAAGCTTACGTCAACTTTTATTGAATAAAACATTTGTTGTATGTTTTTAAACATTTAAAAATATATATGCCGTCTCTAAAATAAATGCAGATGATAGGCAAACAAAAAAATCCTTCTATAGCTGAAACTTTGATTTAAGTTGCAGCTATAGAAGGAATTTCTCTCCCGACAGAGGTCAAGCATTTGTTTTGGTTTTACTTTTTTTTTTTCCTTTCATACAATACAACACAAAATACAATTGAACCGCTGGCGCGGAAGTGGAAGAAAAATTCAATTGCATTCTGGCCCAAGGCCGTGGCAGCAGAGATACGCAGTCAAATGCAGGACGGGTCCCAGAGACCCGAAGGCCGATGCTGCGGTAGTAGAAAAGTACAACCGCATTCTGACCCGGGTCCCAGAGACCCAACAGCCGAGGCCGCGGTAGTAGAAAAAATACAACCACGTTCTGCCCCGGGTCCCAGAGAGCCGACAGGATTTTGCCCCGGGTCCCAGAGAGCCGACAGCATTCTGCCCAGGGTCCCAGAGACCCGACAGCATTCTGCCCCGGGTCAACAGCATTCTGCCCCTGGTCCCAGAGAGCCGACAGCATTCTGCCCCGGGTCCCAGAGACCCGACAGTCGAGGCAACGACTGTAGAGCTACAGTTGAATGCTCTCGCCATGCGGCTAAGCAGTTGTTTTTGCAGCAATGTCCCAGTGAAGTGTGAAAACAATATAGAATATACAATTAAAAAGTCTTGGAAAGAGTGTAACATGTTTATTTTTGTAGTCTTGTTGTTGCCTGTGCAGATCGTGGATTGTTATCCCTCCTTAGGAAAGGCTGCCGTTACTTGGCAGAAACGGCTGCGTCGCTGATGCAGGTCTCATTAGATGTAGCTACGTTAACATGGAACAACGCAAGCATAACATTCAGAAATGAGCAAACTTGTTACGGGACGTGACAGGAGGAGGACCCAAAAGCAGAGTCAGAGCAGGCGGGTTGAACGTCAACAAAAGACTTTATTAAGATCCACAAAAACACAGGGAAGGCAAAGTCCAAAACCAGGGAATCCAAAGCAAAAAGTCCATACAAAAGGCAGGTCAGGGCAAGGCAACAACAAGGGAATAACCTAGGGAAGAACTCACAGGGAAACAACGGACGGAAGGAACAGGAGGGCTTCAGGAACGCAGACGCAAACAGTCTAGCAGGCTCGAGGACAAAAACAATGACGCAGCACTAGACAATGGGAACACAGAGGTTAAATACAAGAGGTAATGGGGAACAGGTGACACATCAGGTGAATCATATCAGGGCGGGGCAGGACAATCAGACAAACAAAGTGAAGTCAGACAAGACAAGACAAGACAAGACAAGACAGGAAGCTGACTACCAAAATAAAGCAGAAGCATAACAAACACACAAAGGGAAACATAAGACAGAATCTATGACACCAGACTAGGGAGAAAACCGGGACGAAAACACGGGGAAGGCCAGACGGGAAAATAACCCCAAACAAAAAACCCCAACCCACAACAAAACTATATGTATGGCAAAATTGTTTCTTTAACAGTTTTTTAACGTTTTTCAATTGATCGCAACAAATGTGGTCACGAATTTACCTGTGACTCCATCTGGAAAATTATTCGCAATATCGTAATTTTGACCCTCTGGATTTACCGTTGGACACACCTCCGCATGAGACGGGACCGCATGAGACGGGACGGATGACATGGGAAGCTCCAGGCTGCAGCCATACCCGTCTCACACTAACAGGGATGTTGTAGAGCGTCCTCTGGTGGAAAGACAATGCAATGCCATCACTCAAACATGGTTGACAGTCAATCATTTGTCAGTATAAATGATTCTGATGAATGAATATTTAAATAATAAAATAAGTTTGTCTGGTTTTTATAGGCCATCATAAATGCTGATAGCTATAGTTTGGGACATAATATATAATATCAGCCGATATATCTAGTTCCGAGGATCTTTTCACACCAGCATACCGCTGAATATTTCATGTAATCAGAATAAACTCTGCATGCAGAAATAATGAGATGCTTTGGGCCAGGACTGTGATTGCACGTCATA
>NC_048417.1:25180505-25181746 GCF_013103735.1 Etheostoma cragini | reverse complement strand
GTTCTGAAGGCAAAAGGGGGTCCAACCCGTTACTAGCATGGGGTACCTAATAAAGTGGCCGGTGAGTGTATATATTAGCGCTTGGCAAGTTATTATCGCGTTAACTCAAGAATTAACGACAACAATTTTTTATCGCGCGTTAACGCAGTTTTTATTACTTCTTTATTATTTTAAACGTTTGTTGCTCATAGGATTTGTAAATACTGCAAAGTTGAATCTTCTTATCACAGAGTACTTCCAGTCTGAAATATCACCTTGACAGTTGCTACCAGCAAATCATTCATCGAGACACACAGTGGCGCGAGGCTTCGGCAGACTACGTTAGATGCAGCGTGTGGGTAAGTTTAGATAAACAAAGGCAAGAGAGTGGATAGCTACAGACTGCAGGTCCTAGGGTTGTGGAGGACATCGGTCTGAGAATCACAACGACGACGGCAGGTATGAGATTCCCTCAACACGCACCATCACAAGGAGAATACACAAGTTGTTTGAAATAATAATTATTATCTTGTATAATTATAATTAATAATTATCTTGGAGTTACAGTGCATTATACTGATGAAAAGTGTGCGCTACATTCACAATTTTCTGACTGACATTATGCAATGTAGACATGCGCGGGACACTTTATTGAAGTTGCACAGCAGTGGAATGTGTCAAATAAAGTCACCGCGGTTAGCACAGATAAAAAATCTGATCGCTGCTGCGAGCCTTCTGCCTTCTGATCATGTCCCCTGCTTTGCGCACGGTCTCCAATGTTCTTTCACAGTTCTGTTATAGCGCGTTGGACAGTGTCCCTCAGTGTCTCTGCTTAACAGCGCCGTTTGACAGTGTCCTGCGAAGTGCAAAAAAGTTGTTGGGCTTTTGCTGGACTAAACCTTGCTCTAACCCAGCAAGGGCTGCAGAGTTAGAGCAACAACAGAACAACGTGGAGATAAGAAGGAGTCGCTTATGCAACACGTTCCAACCAGATGAAATTCATCTCTGGACATGATGAATACATTGTTTAAATTGAGATGTACACCAAATATTTTATATAACTGCTACTTTATAAACAAAATGGTGGTAAGTTTTTGCAGAAAACATTTTACGCCACTTTTGTTCATATGGCAGAACAAAAAAAAAAAATTGCACTATATACACTACTTTTGAATTAATTATTTCATTTTTCAATTAATCGCGATTAATCGGTGAAATTATGCGATTAACCGCGATTAAAAATTTCAATCGCTGCACAGCTC
>NC_048417.1:25165738-25180405 GCF_013103735.1 Etheostoma cragini | reverse complement strand
GAACACCAAGGGTTTGCAGCGCTATCAAAAAAGCAAAGGGTGGCTACTTTGAAGAAACTAGAATATAAGACATGTTTTTAAGTTATACACTTTTTTGTTAAGTACATAACTCCATATGTGTTAATTCATAGCTTTGATGCCTTCAGTGATAATCTACAATGTAAATAGTCATGAAAATAAAGGAAACGCATTGAATGAGAAGGTGTGTCTAAACTTTTGGCCTGTACAGGGTTGCTGATTCAAGTTCCCATAGTACGGAGTGTGGACTGGTAGCTGGAGAGGTTCCAGTTCACTTCCTGTCAAGGTGCTCTTGAGCAAGGCTCTGAACCCCCCTCCCCCAGCACTCGGACATCTCTCCATTAGTGCATGTGTAGGACCTAAGCATGTGTGTGTAGTTCAGGCCTGTGTGTAGTGTGTAATAACAACAGAGTGTAAATTGTAATTTCCCCCATAGGGGATCAATAAAGAGTAGAAATTATTAGTAGAACTTATAAATTATTATTATACAGACAATCATATCAAAACTCATTCTGCTTTATTCAAATTTCTTTTTTAATGTCTTAATGAGGAACCAAAGGCTCAAAAACCCATATAGATTAGACTTGTATATTTTACTATATCAGCTTATTTCCGTTAAGGGCGGGGGGAAAAAACCATACAGCCGATTGCGACATTTTTAATGGCTATACTGTATCGATACACAGGCGCCAAGTATGGATCTTTTATTAGTTATTATATTTTTGTTTTTTCAGTTTGTCACATTTTGAAGCAATAACATTGAAGTGATATGAACAAACAGAGAAATATTTCTTTTTAGATAAAAAAGATGTTGAAAAAGTTTCCTTTTGGGGACATCATTTTAATTTGGGAAAAATTAGAAGTCGGAAAATAGGTTTTAAATTGAAATTAATATGGAATATTGCAAAATAAAATTGCATTATTATCGTTACGTGGCATAATTATCGTGATTATATCGTATGGGGAGACCGCGAGGGATTCTCACCCTAATCATTTCCAATTTAACCTATTTACCGCTGACCTTTCCAAAGCGCAACCAATGAGATTTCGTGTAGCCGGCTTGAGGGAGGAGAAAAAAAAGCATGTAATATAGGCGTGATTGTTGCACATTGTACATTATTATGATGTATTATTCGTAGGATTTCCCTGCACAAATAGGGAAATATACATAATATATATTATATATTATAATACATATTATATTCTATCCCCCCAAAGAGACCCAACATTTTTTTTAAGGACGTCATCTTGGGAACTCACCCGCGTGTCACGTTTCCTAAACTCAGCTGTCGATATCTTCTTTTCCTACACCCAACCATTGCGCTCTCCTTGCGGTAACACGTCTCTTGGCTTAAGGAAGTCGGCGTGTATATTTACGTGAAGTCATGACCCCATGTTGTATCCAGAAGAACATTAATCGACAATGAATATGATTGTTAGTTGCAGCTCGGCTCCATGATGTCACCCTTTTCATCCTTCTTGCGTTAGCAGGCCTGTCTCTTTGAGTATTAATGAAAATACAATTAACACCTCCCTTGAATCAAGGCCCGGCAAACAGGTTTTTATAAATATTCAAATGCGTAACTCCCAAAATATCTGCAGAGTGAGAGCACAGAACCAACCAGTGTTAAATGTGAGAACTAACTCTCTTCTCTGACGGTGAATACGTTCAGAGCGTTTGGACATTATGATTAGAGAATCTGTGTTAGAAGCAGAAGATTTACACAAATTTAATGAATATGTAGTTGGATGGTTGTTGAATTTGTACCAAAATGTCTTAAAGGCTCCATTGCATGAAATGTCCCTTTTATGAGGTTTTTTAACATTAATACGAGTTCCCCCACCCCAGCCTAGAACAGTTGGCTAGAAATGATCCTAGGTGTAAACCGACCCCTGAGTATCCTGCTCTGCCTTTGAGAAAATGAAAGCTCAGATAGGCCAATCTGGAATCTACAAAATAGACTTAAGATACACTATTAGGAGACCATTAAGTAGGGGTGTAATCAACCAAAGAATATCTTGGTCGACTAAAGTCATGAAAATTTCAAATAAAAATTGACTGGGGGCGGTGCGGAGGGGCAGAAAAAATTAAATATGCAAGATAAAATAACTGTACTGTCCCGCAGTACTTGTAGGTTATGTGCAGTATATTAAATCGTTGTGACCTAATTATTTTGCACTGAAATGCCACTCGTGCTCAGTGCCTCGCTGTGTTGTATTAACTCTGAAGCTTTCTCTTTGATTCCCTCACATTTTGTGTGATGGTGTGCCGTGCTGGCGCTGTATATTAACAAGTTCTTATAACCTCAGCCCTGAGCAATAAAGCCGACAATTCCTTCTGTGATATTATTTTTGCGTTTGGATGGTAGAGGCTTAACATTCAGCGGGGTCTGGGGGAGTCTGGGGAACGCTACCGTTGTTGCGGAAGGGTGCGCCGGTAGTTATAACACTATTATTAGACTATGAAATATGCCAATTCTGATATGTTTATATAGCCTGCTCAAAACAGACAGGGCAACCTAACGCAGAAAAGTTAGCTTTCCGGTTTTAGGTGATATGCCATGTTTGTAGTCGAGCTGGGATGTGCAAACTGTTGCTTGCAAACTTTGCATTCAACTCGTTCCCGTCTATTTTTGTAAAATCCTGCCACACTGCCGATGTCTTCGACGTGGTAGAGGTGGACTGACTGTAAATTAAACACTCACAATTAGAGAAATATTCAGCAAACCACTAAAACAAGGATTTCTATTTCTTTCTTCAATCTGTCCCCAGTGGTTTGGACTAATCCAAAAAAAGTGAAAACAAGGGGGATGTTCTGAAGACAGACTGTTACCTGTGCAACAGGGATGCTCTGAAAACACCCCCATTAGCATTAGTGCTTTCCACCCATAAACCAAAACGGTTTAAAAATCATTTTTAAAAGATTACATGAATAGCTCTATTTGGAAATAATAAATCATTCTTGACTACTGCGGTGATTTTGTTGGGGAGTGAATCTACATAGAAGACAAAAATTAAAAAGGATCTTTTCTAATGCAAACCATTTTTTGAACTTTAATGCTTTACAAACACGGAAGCAACTCAGCTGTTACTAACGTTACTCTTCTGAAGTGATTTTGGAGAGGGAAATTAGGTAGAAATACGCTGGTTGACTATCATGACACCAGTGTTTTCATATAATAATCAATCTTGGCTAACATAAATGACAGTGACGGCATGTAGCTTCCTCTAAATGCCAGATTGTGGTCGACTAGATGGGTAAGCTCGTTAGTTTGATAAATTAATCAGACCTGCACGTCACGTGCACTAGCAACAAACTCTGTGTATCCAAGAACAATTAAATCAGTGGAAATTAGATCAGAAGCAGCCTTCTGTAGTAGATTAGAGTTACGTTTCCAGCGTTGTGGCCAACGTTATTTGGGACAGACGGACCCCTTGTTTCTTTAGGCTAACTACATTAGTTTTAGCCTGCCTGGTAGCAGCTTTCTGCTTGTTTCTTTCTTAAGCTAACTACATTAGCTTTAGCCTGGCTGGTAGCAGCCTTATGCTTGTTTCTTTAGGCTAACTATATTAGCTTTAGCCTGGTTGGTAGCAGATTTTTGTTTGTTTCTTTAGGCTAACTACATTAGCTTTAGCCTGGCTGGTAGCAGCTTTTTGCTTGTTTCTTTAGGCTAACCATATCAGCGTAAGCCTGGCTTGTAGCAGCTTTCTGCGGGGGGAGACGTTGTGATTATGTTGCATTAAGGTGATTTAGTTTGTATCTGCAGCAAACATAAAACCCTAACTACTGCAACTTCACTGACTACCCATCAAAACTATGCGCATCACTGTGTCAGCGGCAGCTGCTGCCTACGGTACTTTTCTACACACAGAGAGGATGATTTCCCATAACAAACCCCGTCGGACTAACGTAAAATACACACGTTGGCCACATGGCTACCTCTTTGAAGGGTCGGCCGGTAATAATCCTGTAAAAGAAGAACGCTGGAAGTTTACTTTTCTATCAAGCAGCAAAAAAGGATTAGAGTCAACATCGCAACGTCCTGTGATGTGACTATCGTGCATGCGCACATCGCAATGTCGATGCTAAAACACAATATCGTTCAGCCCTAATATAAAAGCATTCAGAGAGCACCATGGCATGGGACCTTTAATATATATTTATATATATATATATCTGTTAATAGCTTGTCTGTTAACGTTGAACTTAAAGGTTCTCTAAGTGATGCCACTCGTGTTTTAGGCTACAACATTTGTTGTCACGTACAGCAAACATCTCCTCACTATCTGCTTGCTGCCTGTCCCCTGAACACACTGTAAAAAAACAGAAGGGAGAGGACGGGATAAGGAGGTAGGGGCGAGCTAGTCTCGTTTTGTTTGAAATTACTTTGAACGGCAACAAGAAGTAACGTCACCCAACTTTGCTTAGAGCACCTTTTAATGTGCTGTTGTATCAAAGAGAGAAAAAAAATGTCTAAATGCATGCTTGCTCGTTCTTAATAACTAAAAGAAGTGAGATGTCTCACTCTGTTGCTAAAACTAGTGAGATGTCTCACTCTGTAGCTAAAACTAGTGAGACGTCTCACTCTATACTAAAACTAGTGAGATGTCTCACTTTGTTGGTAAAACAAGTGTGATGTCTCACTCTGTTGGTAAAACAAGTGAGATGTCTCACTCTGTTGGTAAAACTAAAGAGATGTCTCACTCTGTAGCTAAAACAAGTAAGATGCCTCACTCTGTAGCTAAAACAAGTGAGATGTCTCACTCTGGAGCTAAAACTATTGAGATCTCTCACTCTGGAGCTAAAACAGAGAACTAAACTCACAGGGTGGAAACAGGATCTGCCACAATGTGCAGTGCAAAGAAATATGGAGTTGTTTTTAAATGAAACCAAATACAAAATACAATTATGAACCAGAAAATGAGCAGAATATGGGACCTCTAAATGTTGAACCCTGTGTGATAAATCACAGATTACAATTGTTAAACCTGGTGTATAAATTAGCCCTTTAAAATTGACTCTTTGTCTCCTTTCAGACCGTTGACATCCACAAAGAGAAGGTGGCGAGGCGGGAGATCGGCATCCTGACGACCAATAAGAACACGGCCCGCTCACATAAGATCGTTGCCCCATCCAACCTAGAGAGGCCGGTGCGCTACATCAGGAAGCCCATCGACTACAACATGCTGGACGACATCGGACACGGAGTCAAGGTGGGAATCAGAATGAAGAAACCACGGGCCGGCGTACGCATGTCAGTACGGCACAAAGCGATCACACTAGTCAAACGTTTTCGAGCACGGTTAAACTGCGTGTAGCCTCCACAGGCACGTGAATCAGCCTCAGGGCTGCCGTTTTCTGGGAGTTTGTTCCAGATAAAACACCAACAAAAAAGAACGCAAAAAAAAATGCTCAAAGGTGAAGGGATCTAAATGTGCAGCCCAACCGATAAAGGATTTTTAAGACCGATACGACTATTTGGTTATTAAAAATCCGATATCACAATATATCGGCCTGTATATATATTTTTTTTTTCAAAATCCAGGAACGCGTTACAAAACAAAAAGATTTCCCTAACATTAGTTTTTTGTAGTTATTTATGAGTTCCCACTGAAATAATATGATAATAATTCAACAGAACAACAAAATATATTAAAGTTCTGATGAATAAAATGCATGAAAATACAACCTTAAGATATGAAACTTAAAGTCCTTTGAACAAAAACACAATAACAAAAATAATAATCAGAGTTGCCAACAGGGACATTGTAGAGCGTCCTCTGGTGGACAGACTATGCAACACCCTCACTAATGCCATCACTAACAAGACGGGTATGGCTGCAGCCTGGAGGGTCTAATGTCATTCCATCTCGTCTCATGCCGTCTCGTCTCATGCCGAGGTGTGTCCAACTGTAAATTCAGAGGGTCAAAAACATGAAATCAGGAATACTTTTCCAGATGGAGTCACGGTAAAATTCGTGACCATGTTTGTTGCAATCAATTGAAAAACGTAAAAAACTGTTAAAGTAACAATTTTGCCAGTGTTGTTCCCTGATATTATTGTAGCCTACATTTGATAAAACCTGCATCAGCGACGCAGCTATTTCTGCCAGCTAACGGCAGGATTTCCTGAGTAGGGATAACAAGGATCTGCACACACAAGAACAAGAAGACAAAAATAAACATGTTGCACACTTTCCAAGACTCCTGTTAATTTTATATTATATATTGTTTTCAAACTTCACTGGGACATTGCTGCAAATACAATTGCTTATCAACATTGCAAGAGGGCATGAGACGGGAGAGGCTCCAAGTTCCAGCCATAGAAGGAATTCGCCTATTATCTGCAGACGGACATATATTTTTAAATAGTAAAAGAAACAAATATTTTATTCATTAGCATGATAGTTGACGCAAGCTTTTCACTTTGAAAAGTAACAGAGATATTGTTTAAAGTATTTGTTTCCACATGCAAGCTTTTATTTTGAAAAGTAGAAGCTCGGGGACGGCACCAGGCAAGATGGCAGAAGGATTTTTTTAGTTTGCCTATAATCTGCAGTTCTTTTATAGACGGACATATATTTTAAGTGTTTTATTCATCAGTGTGATAGTCTGCATTCATCTTGTAGACATATTTTTTTAAGTATTTTATTAATTTGGATGATTGCCGTTACTTCTTAGTTAAAAAAAACCACCAAATGTTTCAAGCATTTTATTCATTAGCATGATAGTTGATGCAAGCTATGGCTATGAGAGATATTTTTCAAAGTATTTTATTTGGAAAAGTAGAATCTCGGGGACGGGACCAAATGGGATGCCAGAAGGAATTTTTTTTGTTTGGATATTATCTGCATTTATTTCAAAGACAGGATAACACGATAGTCGACGCAAGCTTATTTATTCCAGATGCTTGCTTTTTATTTTGAAAAGTAGAAGCTCGGGGATGGCACCAGGCGGGACAGCATGAGACGAGATGGCATGACATGGGAATTTCCAGGCTGCAGACATACACTCTCCTCACTAACAGGGACGTGGAAGAGCGTCCCCTGGTGTACAGACTATGCAACACCATCACTAACATGGACGTTGTAGAGCGTCCTCTGGTGGACAGACTTTGCCACACCATCACTAACAGGAAGTTTGTAGAGCGTCCTCTGGTGGACCGACTATGCAACGCAAACACTAACATGGACGTTGTAGAGCGTCCTCTGGTGGACAGACTATGCAACACCATCACTAACAGGGACGTTGTAAAGCGTCCTCTGGTGGACAGACTATGCAACGCCAACACTCATAACACTCATAACATGGTTGTTATGGACCGTCTGTTTTAATTTTTAAATATTAATTTATCAGAAGAATTTATTTGTTATTATAAATGATTCTGATTAATGAATATTTAATATATATTAATATATTTTTTTCTTTACATCGCCCATTATAAATGCCAATACCAATAGATCGGGAAATGCCTAATATCGGGCGATAATATTGGCCTGTTGATACATCGGTCGGGCTCTAATACAGTCCTACTATTATTATTAAGTACAGCTTGGCATTTTGTTAATATCTTCACTGCATCGTTTCCAACTTACTCTTTTTCTTTCTGCGTCCTTTTCTCTGTGTCTCTGAGATGTTATTTCTGTGTTTTCATGTTGCAGCAACACTAACCTCTACACAACTTCTCTGTTCTTCCTCCTGTTCCCATTGCTTTCACTGACGCGTTAAGTGGTTGCTGAGGTTCAAGGTAAGGACGCACAAGACTCATGTACCAGTGGTCTATTCTAATGTATTGTAGTGGGTATACTGTTCTGCATTTGTATAGGCCAGGATGGGGGGGGTCTGGGTGCCCGCCCTTGGGAAAATTTTAAGCGAAGAAGACTTCATTTCCTGCATTCAGACACACTTTTATGCACCAATTTCTGGTGGAAATACCTTTTAATTAGCCGATCAAACGATGACAGTTCAAAATATATATCAAACTAATAATGCAAAGTATGTTGTTACGTGTCATTGGGCATTTTTAAGTCAGTGTATGGAAATCCTGGAGCTTTGTTAATGGGAATACCGTATAGATTACACCACTGACCTGTACATAAAACAATACCTGGATAATACCTCTTGTGTCTGCAACTGAGGGAGGCACAGAGCATCATGAGTGTGAGAGAGATATAGAGATAAAGAGAGAGAAAGTATATCATCGCTGTCTGGCGTAAAAATCGTACCTCCATATTTTAACATTTAAATTTTCTTTTATGCTCATATTATGTTTTTTTGGCTTTTTGGCTTTCCTTTATTGTGTTATATATCTTTTTTGTGCAAAAAAAAAGTGAAAAAGGCCAAAGTCTCCCCCTCCCCCCGTGCGTCACTTTGTAATACACATCACAATGTGCTTGCCTATCATAGGATGCCCTCATACTTTGCTTCTTACTGGCTAGTAGTCCTTACCTAGGTACTGTCAGGGCCGTCATGCTCTGCTTCTGACAGGCTAGTAGTCCTTACCTAGCTACTGTCAGGGCAAGGATCCCTTTAAAGATAGACCTTTAAAATTCTTTGAGACCTTTCTGTTTAACCACAAACATTCGCTAATGCTAAACCACCAGACTCTATTTAAAAAAAGAATACTTTTAGCGTGTATAGAGCCAACATATTTTCACATGTAAAACAGTAAACTTTGTTAATTTCAACCAAAACTAGAGTTTTGATAGTTGGAAAAGAGGATAGACGACCTCAAAATGGCTTTTCAAAGTTTAATTTGGTTTCTGTCAACTTTGAATAAAGTGTATTTTACAATGCTAAAATTACTGTTTATTTACATGGAGTCTGGTAGGTTTAGCAGCATAATTTTGCGTATGTTTTCATATTTAAAAAAATCAATGTTACCCTTTTTTTTTAGATAATGTTTTGGGCATTTTAGGCCTTTAATGACAGAACAGTTGAAGAAGTGAAAGGGGAGAGAGAAGGGGAATGCCATGTAGCAAAGAGTCGAACCCTGGCGCTCTGCATCGAGGATTAAACCTCTACATATGGGCGCCCGCTCTACCAACTGAGGGCGCCCCAAAAGGATTTTACTCTTTAAAACAATTTTTAAACAATTTGGCATCATACAAAGAACATTTTCATTTCCATCCAGGGAACATTATAAAATATTTTAAAATATTTTAAAATATTAAAGAATTTAAAACAAACAGCAAAAGGATAATAACAAATACATAAAGTACAATACAAGGACAAGATTAAATGAAATGAAGGCTATATAATTATAATTCAACAAAAAAAATCTTGCAGTAGATCAGCTATATAGATAGATTTTGTACTATTAATTATTTGGATAGACTCAAAAAAGTTCAGAAATTCAATTCTGAAGTGGGTAAAAGCTTTCCACGATTTAGCAAATTTTTCTTTTTGCCTATGAAATTTCCCCTGTAGAATCAGGTTGCTCTTCCTCCTCTGTATGTCTCCTTTTTAGTTATCCATCACATCCTTCTAAAACATCTCCATGGAAAAATATAACAAAAAACAGCCCAATTCGTGTTTCCTTGTGTGTGAAAATTGTGCCTCAATTAGTTATTTCTGTAATCTGTAATCAGTCAATAGCAAAATGGTCACAGACGGTTCTTCAGAAGAAGTGCAAGCGCTAAAATTCTTAAAGGGAAAGTTCACCCCTCAATCAGAAATACACATTCTATAGTCATGGTCAATATTTGTATCATGATCTACTGCACTGTTTACATTTTCACTTGATTACTTTTTTCACTTTTACACTTTCATCATTACACACATACCATAGCATCTCACCATATCATGGTCATTGTATTTCTGTGAGTGATTTTTAATTTTTATTGTTTGATATATGTGTGTATATGTGTTTGTTGTGTTATGGTTGTCTTGCTGCTGGATGCCTAAAATTTCATTCCGGATGAATAAAGTATCTATCTATCTATCTTTCTATCTTTCTTTCTTTCTTTCTTTCTTTCTTTCTTTCTTTCTTTCTTTATTTCCTTCCTTCCTTCCTTCCTTCCTTCTTTCCCCTACCTGTAGTGCTATTTATTGTTTTGGCGAGTGTCCCAGTGTTGGAGATCTGCTACTACATGGCGCTCGGCACCAAAAAAAAAATCCATTTAGTGGCCAAACGTAAGTGCGCCTGCTCTTTAGTTGGTAGAGCAGGCGCACGTAGAGGGTCCAGGGTTTGAGTCCGACCTGGGACGATTTCCGGCATGTCTTCACCCTCTCTCTCCCCTTTCATAGCTGTCTTACCCATTAAAGGGGGAATTTCTGATTCTGATTCTGAAATGCCCCCAAAAAAATCTTTACAAAAAATGATAAATTAAAAAAATACTCAACAGCAATGTCTCTTTCTATTTTCTGTCTACCAAACTACACCCACTGACCGTATCGGATATCCATTAATGTGTAGATTAGATTCCGGGGTGAAGGATCTCTTTTAAATTCTCCCTAGTTCCTTGACCGTTTTAGTTGTTATCGGGAGATTTTGTGTATTTGGTGCTAGTTATTGGCCATTCAAAAATATGGGCCCCCAGACACCCAAACACCTAGACACCTAGACACCCAGACGACCCCCAGACGACACCAATAACCGCAGAGACCCATGCAACCAAGACATCCCCGCTGGTAGCCTCAAATTTTTATTTATTTTTTCTGCAGGGGAATGGCCAGCAGAACATGAAACTAGGAGGGGGACTCTCCCGGTCCAACCCCCCCACCCAGAAACCACCCAGCCCTCCGAGGGCCGGCAAGGGCATCTTTGGGTATGTAACACACACACATGCACGCATGCTCGCACGCACACGCATCACATATTCTCTCACCCTCTGTCTCACTCTCTGGTCTCTCGGTCTCTCTCTGGTCTCTCTCTATGTCTCTCTCTCTATGTCTTTCCCTCTGTCTCCCTCTCTGCTGTCTCTCTGTCTCTCCCTCCCTCTCTCTATGTATCTCTCTCTGCTCTTCCTCTCTGTCTCTCTCTCTGCTTTCCCTCTCTCTGTCGCTCTGCTCTCCCTCTCTCTGTCTCTCTCTCTGCTTTCCCTCTCTTTGTCTCTCTCTCTGCTTTCCCTCTCTCTATGTCTCTCTCTCTCAGACATGCATTAATCTGTCGTTGTGTTAGTCTTTTTTTTAATGGTTTTAACGGCAGTGAGTGTAATTTTGTCTTGAATGTGTGAAAGACGTCTGAATAATGTGGCATTTTGCATAAATGTTCTATTATATTATAAACATATGTAAGATTGTGTGTCGACACAAATCCTCCTTCAAAGAATCAGAGATTTATTGTTCTGATGCAGTTTGTGTGTGTTTGAGGACGAAGGATCTCGTGGCGAGTTTATTACAGATTAGACCCGGCAGAGGGGGTGACATCTCACACACACACCCACACACACACACACACACACAAACAAACACACACAGGAGTACGTCATGCATTGTGAAAGCTTGTTGTGTTCTCAAACATCTAGGTCATCCAGCTGTATCTTTTCTTCCTTTTCTCTCTTCATCTTTTCCTCCATTCTGATTCTTTTCTTTTCTCTTTCTGTTTTAAATCTCTTTCTATCTTCCTTCTTCTTCCCCCCTCACTATATTTCTGTCCATCTCTCTTACTGCCTCACCTCTTTTCTAACCTCTCTTTCTGGTACTAGGACTGCAGCTTACGATTACTTTCATAGTCAATTAACCTGTCAATTATGTTCTCGATTAATCAATTAGTTGTTTGATTTATAGAAATGTCAAAACATGGTGAAACATGTGGATCAGAGTTTCCCAAAAATCCCAAGTGGACATCCTCAAATGTCTCGTTTTGTTCCCAACTCAAAGATTTTCAGTGTACTGTCCTAGAGGAGAATATATAGAATATAGAATACATTCACATCTTAAATGTTGGAATCAGAGACATGTATTTTTTTAATTGATCATTAATCGGTTATCAAAATAGTTGGCGATTAATTTAATAATTGGCAACTATTCTATTCATCTAGGTCGATTCAATTTTATAGCATTTGGAAAAAATTAAAGTGGTTTTGAAATAGTATTGAGTAAAAGTTGACATATTCCAGTCTGTGATCATCCATCAACATACATTCCTTTTATTTTAGTCTAAATATTTCGTTGTTTCACGACCAGGACAGAATCCACATTGTTCCTCTTCAATCCGAGGTTCAACTATCGGCCAAACCCTCCTTTCCAGGACCTTGGAGTAGACCTTACCAGGGAGCCTGAGAAGTGTGATACCCCTGTAATTGGCACACACCCTCTGGTCCCCCTTTTTGAAGAGGGGAACCACCACCCCAGTCTGCCAGTCCTTAGGCACTGTCCCAGACTTCCACGCAATTTTAAAGACAGCCCCTCCACACCCAAAGCTTTCAGCATTTCTGGATGGATCTCATCAATCCTTGGGGCTTTGCCGCTGTGGAGTTGTTTGACTACCTCAGCAACCTCCACCAGGGAAATTGACGACAATCCCCCCATCATCCTCCAGCTCTGCCTCCACCACAGAGGACGTGTCAGCTGGATTTAGGAGTTCCTCAAAGTGCTCCTTCCACCGCTCTATTACGGCCCTAGTTTTTACCGCCCCTTGAGGCACCTAAGACCCTTAGACCACAGCTCCCCGCCGCAGCTTCAGCAATGGAAACTTTGAACATTGTCCACTCAGGTTCAATGCCCTAAGCCTCCACAAAGATGCATGAAAAGCTCCGCCTGAGGTGTGAGTTGAAAGTCCGTCGGACAGGGGCCTCCTCCAGACGTTCCCAATTTACCTGCATTGCGCATTTGGGCTTACCAGGTCTGTCCAGAGTCCTCCCAGAGTTTGTTGATCCCAAGAAAAATGGAAAATTCTGGTGTTACAGCAGCAAAATCAGTCACAAAGCACAGAATATAAATATAAATGAAATACTAGGGAAAGTATACATACGTACAATATACATGAAATAATAATATGAATAGAGTAAAAAAGAACACATTTTTGAATATGTACAGGATAGGGAAACAAAAATGTGCAACTGCTTAAATAATATGCTAAATGTTAAAAGTTATGCTACATGAAAATAAACCAATTGTGCAGGTTGCATTAGTGTGGTGTCCAGAAGTCTTATCTAGCACCCAGAGATTAAATGTTAAAAAGTGTTATTGCTTGTGGTATGAATGATTTCTTGTAGCGGTCCGTGCGGCATCGAAGCTGTCGGAGCCTCTTAGAGAAGCTGCTCCTCTTTTGGACCAGTGCGGGGTGGAGAGGGTGGTCAGGGTTATCCATGATAGATAACAGTTTGTTCAGTGACCTCCTCTCCACACAGCTTCAAATGTGTCAAGTTTTCAGCCGATCACGGAGCCAGCCGTAAACTCCAACGCAGCGGCGCTCAGCTGGGGGCTTGTGAGTATCCCCACACCCGCCCGGCGCCTCACACCCTGGGCAACTCCGGAGTAGGAAAGAGTCCAACCCCTTTCCAGGAGTACGGTTACAGAACCAAGACTGTGCGTTGAGGTAAGCCCCACCAGATCTAACTGGTAGCGCTCCACCTCCCGCCCAAATTCCGGGTCCTTCCCCCACAGAGAGGTGACGTTCCATGTCCCCAGAGCCAGCTTCTGCCGCCCGGGTCTGTTCCGTCGAGGCCCTTGACCTTCGCCGCAACCCATGTGGCAGCACACCCGACCCCAGCGGTTCCTCCTACAGTTGGTGGGCCCACGGGATGTAATCCCACACAGTGCTTGTTATTTACTGCTACTGTTATTAACCTTGACTTAACTATAAACTTCCTCATAAACAATAAGGTTGTTTTTCACTGGCATTGTGGATTCGGCATCAATTTTGCTGCTAAATCCATCAATAGCCAAGGCGTGTCACTCCACATAGGTGGAGTTTGTGAACCATATACTTGGCGTGATAAGGAACTGGATTCAGATTACATGCTCCCTAAAACAAGTATAATTTAATCAATGCAAGGTGTAATAACAATAAGCTTTACTTTTTATCCTCGAATTTAATTAATGTAGGTGACTTACTTGGCGACGCAGTTCACACCCCACTGATGACAGGTATCCTGTCATTAATTTTTGGCCGTAACATGGACATGTCTTAAAACAATTGGTGAAAATTTGAAATGAAACTTTTTTAAATGGTAAACAAATTAGTCTTGGATTAAAAACTATACACAAGTACCAAGTTGCAAACATTACACTGCTCCCTCAAGCTGTTCAATTCAATTCAATTTTATTTATATTATCAATTCATAACAAGAGTTATCTCAAGACACTATACAGATAGACCCAGTCCAGAATTTACAAGAACCCAACAGTTCTAGTAATCTCCTCCAGAGCAAGCAACAGTGCGACAGTGGCGAGGAAAAACTTCCTTTTAGCAGAAACCTCGGTCAGACCCAGGCTCTTGGTAGGCGGTGTCTGACGACCGGTTGGGGTTAGAATTAAGAGTGGCAATAACAAAAATAGAAAAAAATTAGTAGTCTGTAGCAGTTCTTTGTAGTAGTTCATGGCATAGCAGGACGCTGTGTGGCATTACAAGGCACAGCAGGACGTAGCAGGGCACTGCAGTGTAGCAGTTTGAACATGGCATAACAGAACATTGAGCGGGACCAAGGCGACAGCTGCTACCCTGATTTTGGAGCCTCTCTGATCCAAGGGAACATTCTGGG
>NC_048417.1:25162050-25165638 GCF_013103735.1 Etheostoma cragini | reverse complement strand
AATCTTCGTAACCTCCGATTGCCGTAACCGGGAGTCATTAACGCCAACGTGAATGACAATCTTGCTGTATTTACGTTTTTAGCTGTTGTGTGCAGAAGGTCTGGGATAGTAATTCAGGTTGGGAGTTTGACTCCATCTCAGGCTAGCACATCAACATAAACCCCTAATTGTGTAGGGCAGCTAACAGTATTTTTAATTCTACATGTCACTCACTACAAAAGTTTAAGTATAACAGAATTGTCTATTCACCTATCAAACCTTAACCAGTAGTTTCAGTTTAGCCCACATTAATGTTTTCAAGACAACACCCTGTAACATTTTGTAGCTTAGACCACTGTAGGTCCCACTGTAAGTCAACATTTTAATTTCTGGTAAGATTTTATATAGCACTGAAACAAATTCCATCTGAGTGAGTAAGAAAAGAGTCATAGATCCCATTAACATTATGATAAACCCACTATGATAGGCTACATTTTTTGGTGTATTGCAAAGTTAACCAACATTTTAAAGGTGGAAAAACACTTAAATCAGTGTGATCACCCTGTTGCACTGATTATTTCTCTTATGCCATACTGCCACTGAGTGCCATGCTCACTGTGTAAGGTTAACGTTAGCTTACACACTTTTAGTAGACTGACATTTCCGAGCATCTCAGGACATCTCTCTGATGCAGCGCGGTGGAAATCTCAGCGTGAGTTCGCCCATCTTCAAAAAGCTGGCAAATTAGGTCGGAATATTCATCCAATCCGGCCATGTCACTACCATAGACCGTTAATAAATATACAGTCTATGGTCACTATCTTTTGTCTCGACTTATTGTTTTTTTGGCAGATTCTGGTCCTAGTTAAGGTCACATCCGGGTCATGCATCTTGCGTCGAATTAAAAAAAAAAATTGGATGAAACGGGGTGAAACGCTTGTTATCTATTTTTCCATTTGAGCTCAACATTGTAAATTGGAAAAAATAGATGTTATCCGTTCTTTCCTTTTGGTTTTGGAAAAGAATATTGAGGAAACAAGCCATTTATTTGTTTTTTTGAGTTTTGGTTTTATTTTGAAAACGAATGAACTATCAGATTTGGTTGTTTTTTGTTTTTGTTTTATTTCATTTCAAAACGAAAATCCGTTGGCCGCCAAGTACACGGACTAATAACCCTTGTGTTGTCTTCCCGTCAAATTTGAAAATCAACACTTTTGTTGATGCTTTTTATTGATGTTTTTAACTTTTTCATACGTTTTTGTGTCACTTTTTTTAACACATCGTAACACTAACTTATTAACTAGTTTTATAGTTATTTTTTGAATTGATGGTCAATAAACCTCATATTTGGAAATTATACGTAATGTTTGAGTTAGAAAAGCAGAAATTAGGAATTATTTAGACAAAATTAAAGGAATGTATGTTGATGGATAGTAACAGACTGGAATATGTGAACATTTACACAATACTATTTCAAAACCACTTCCATTTGTTTTCAAATGCTATAAAATTGAATAAGACACCCCAAAATTAATGAAAGTAGAGATTTGTACTTGCCAAAGAGCATTGCGTGGAATCAATCATGTTATTTTGGTAAAAAGAACATTGATATAGGAAAACTTGTCAATGAGAATAAAATTGACTAAAACCTCAAAGTGTAGAAAAAGAACAAAAAATGTTAAAATTTACACTAGTTTACAGAAAAACAAAGTTGCAAGTTGACAGGAACATGTGGGTTAAAGAAAAACTATTTTTTTGTTTTAGATTCTCACAGTTAAAGTGTAGTGTCAGCTATGATAACAATTACAGACCTCTACGTGCTTTGGAAGTAGGAAAACCTGCAAAATCAGCAGTGGATCAAGTACTTTTTCTCCCCACTGTGTGTATGTAGTGGGCTGAGTGTGGCGCTGTGGTTGGTTAGCTGGCCTGGCAGAATTCAGCTCTCCGGGCGCCATGATTGGTCAGCTGGTCTGGCAGCATTCGGGCCTTCTGGCGCTGTGATTGGTCAGCTGGTCTGGCAGCGGTCAGCCCTCCTGGCGCTGTGATTGGTCAGCTGGTCTGGCAGCGTTCAGCCCTCCTGGCGGTGTTTCCTGTTTCTGACCTGCTGACTGACCGCCTGTTTCTGTTTCTATGTCCCAGCGTGTTGTCTGGAACTCTTTGACAATATTATCTTTACTATATTATGTTTTCTGAATACAAAAAATACAAACATGTAATCACAACAAACCTAGGTGGCAGGATCTTTGTCCCGCTAAATGTGTAGAAGTGACCTGAAGATTTAGATTAGAAGGAACATAGAAATATGTTAAGAAATGTTATTTTTCTAACTTAATGGATGAAGAAGAGAAAGTGTTTGAGGAACAGAAGGCACTCTGCAGTTTGTTGGGATAAAAATGCTCGTCGACATGCCAACAGAGAGAGACAGAGAGAGACATACACACACACACACACAGAAAGAGAGAGAGAGACACACACACACACACACAGAGGGACACGCACAAACACAAAAAGACACACACACACACACACAGAAAGAGAGAGAGACACACACACACACACAGAGGCACACGCACAAACACAAAAAGACACACACACAAACACACAGAGAGACAGGCACACACACACACACACACACACACACACACACAGTCAAACACACACACACACACAGCCTACCAACAACACCCCAGAAACACACTTAGTCACACATAATTTTCACATTCTTGTATAATTCTTGTTTTTGTTTTTGTTTTCAGTTGCACACAACCGAAAATATGATTATTTATTTATTATAAGCTGAATACCAGACACTCACGATTATTATCTTGATTAGTCGATGAATAGTTCATTAATAAATACACACTAATATTTACACACTAATATATACACAATAATATATACTCACTAATAAATACACACTAATATATCCACACTAACATATACTTAAATTATACGTACACACTTATATATACTCACTAAAATATATACTTACTAATATAAACTCACTAAAATATACTTACTAATACATACTCACTTATATAGACACACTAATATATACTCACTAATATATACACACTAATATAGACACACTAATATATACTTACTAATAGTTATCCAGTTTAGCTTAGAGTTTTTTTCTTTTTTACATTAGTGGTAATGGTTGTAATTAAGTTGAATAACCCATTCAACTTAATTAAAACCATTCCTACTTTTTCAACTATTCTTACTACTTCAGCTCATTCTAAATTTTTTAAATATTTCCACATCTTTTTTACATTTGTGGTGTTATTCAACTTAATTAAAGCCATTTCTACTTTTTCAACAACTCTTACAACTTTTACTGATTTAAGCTATTCAACCAGGTTAGCTTTAGCAATTCAGCAATTGAGCATTCCCACACATTTTCTGCAGAAAATGCATTTTCTAGTTTCAGTTAAACAGCACTTTGCACCAAAGTGCTTCACAAATACATATGTATGCACACACACACACATATATATACTACATGAAACAGTATATACATGTATTTATATATATATAAAATAAAATATATGTGTGTGTGTGTGTGTGTATATACACACACACACACTCTCTCTCTCTCTCTCTCTC
>NC_048417.1:25154975-25162040 GCF_013103735.1 Etheostoma cragini | reverse complement strand
TCTCTCTCTCTCTCACACACACATACATACAACCAAAAGACAGAAGCAAAAAAAAATTTTTATTAACACCTATTACTCTAACCTGACGTACCAGCGTTTTGTTCCAGGCCCTCGAGTGTTTGAGGATGACGTCTCCAGGAAGGAACGCCTCCGTTAACTTTGTTTCCACCCTCACATGTACAGGAAGAACTCCCCCTACAGGACTCTGGAGCCGGTGCGCCCCCCAGTGGTGCCCAACGATTACGTCTCCAGCCCAACCAGAAACAGTCCGGCCGTGGGACCGCTGCTCAGTCCGGGCCGCACCGCCACACTCAACCACCGACCCCGAACCTACAGGTAGCCTTGTCGGCGTGTGAAACATGGCTGGCAAAGCGCAAGGGTGTCAAACGCCTTGTAACTGTGCGCCACGCTGGAAAAAGAATCACATCAAGGGACACACGTGGCGTTTACTGACATGCTTTAGTAGAGCTGGTACCATGTGATGCAAAACTAAAAAAGACGAGTAGAGCAGGTATCATGTGATGAAAATACAAAAATAGGCGAGAAGGGTAGGTACCACGTGATGAAAAACTAAAAAGGCGAGCAGAGCAGGTACCATGTGATGAAAGGTCCGTATTCAGACCGCGAGCCAACTTCACATCCTGATGTTGGGTCTGGGAACTCCCCATTGGCTGGGCTCATTCCGAGGAGTGGGACAAACGGTTGTCTTTTGAATTCCCTCTGAACGCCACAGGACAGCTCTCGAACCAATCAGAGCAACGCTGGTTGATAATTAAATTTTAAACTCTTCCTTTTTTAAACCTTGTGTTGTCTTCCTATTGACCATGAAAAACGTTTTTCTCTTATCTCAAAGTTTTTGTTGCTCTTTACAAAGTTTTTGTTTGGTTTTTGACGTGTTTTGGTCACTATTTTCAATAACATTTTTTTCAATGTCTTTGTCCTTTTTTTTGATGTTTTGTCCACGTTTATGGTGCTATTTTAGTCGTTGTAGACACTTTTTCCCCTTACATTTTGTCACTTTTTCCAGCGTGTTTGACGTTTTCTTCTGGTGTTTTAGATTTTTTTATTTTTTTATTTTGTGGCTTCCTCCAACATTTTTTACTGTTGCAACTTCCTTTACTTTGGATATAAAAAAAACTTTGAAAACGGGTCAAATTTTACCCGAAGACAACATGAGGATTTAGAATGACTTTAGGGCTTAACTCCAAGTCTTCTAGAGTGGCAACCATTGACAATTAATAATATATATACAGTGGGGTTTGAAAGTTTGGACACCCCAGGTAAAAAATTGTATTAATGTGCATAAAGAAGCCTAGAAAAGATGACAAATCTCCAAAAAGCAACAAATGACAGATTATACATTTGTATAATATGTCACAAAAAGTTAGATTTTATTTCCATCATTTACACTTTCAAAATAACAGAAAACAAAAAAATGGCGTCTGCAAAAGTTTGGGCGTCCTACAGAGTTTCTAGCATGCATCGCCCCCTTTGGAAAGCTGAGACCTGACAGTGTCATGGATTGTTCTCAATCATCGTCTGGAAAACTTAAGGTTTTAAATGGCCAGACTCATCTTACCTTGCCCCAACAACCAGCACCATGGGTTCTTCTAAGCAGTTGTCAAGAAAACTGAAAATAGTTAACGCTCACAAATTCAATTCAATTCAATTCAATTTTATTTATAGTATCAATTCATAACAAGAGTTATCTCAAGACACTTTACAGATAGACCACACTCCATAATTTACAAGGACCCAACAGTTCTAGTAGTCTCCTCCAGAGCAAGCAACAGTGCAACAGTGGCGAGGAAAAACTTCCTTTAAGGCAGAAACCTCGGACAGACCCAGGCTCATGGTAGGCGGTGTCTGACGACCGGTTGGGGTTAGAATGAAGAGTGGAAATAACAAAAATAGAAAGAAAGCAGGAGAAGGCTATAGATAGATAGTTAGATAGATGTTTATTGATCCCAAGAAAAATGGGAAATTCCGGTGTTACAGCAGCAAAATCAGTCACAAAGCACAGAATATAAATACAAATTAAATACTAGGAAAAATATAAATACATACAATATATATGAAATAATAATTTGAATAAAGTAAAAAAAAGAACAAATATTTGAATATGTACAGAATGGGGAAACAAAAATGTGCAACTGCTTAAATAATATGCTAAAATGTAAAAATGTATGCTACTTGTAAATAAACCAATTGTGCAGGTTGCATTAGTGAAGTAGTGTGGTGTCCAAAAGTCTTATCTAGCACCCAGAGATGACATGTTAAAAAGTGTTATTGCTTGTGGTATGAATGATTTTCTGTAGCAGTCCGTGCGGCATCGAAGCTGTCGGAGCCTCTTAGAGAAGCTGCTCCTCTGTTGGACCAATGTGGGGTGGAGAGGGTGGTCAGGGTTATCCATGATAGATAACAGTTTGTTCAGTGACCTCCTCTCCACCACAGCTTCAAAAGTGTCCTGTTTGCAGGAGAGCTGGCTTCAACAAACTGTTAGAACATCTCCAACATCCTGCTGCACACGTTGAAGGATCTCAGCTTTCTCAGGAAATAGAGTCTGCTCATCCCCTTCGTGTAAACAGCAGTGCTGTTGATCTTCCAGTTCAGCCTGCTGTCGATGTTGACACCTAGGTATCTGTAATCCTCCACCATGTCCACGTCACTTCCCAGGATGCAAAGGGGCTGCGGAGCCGTTCCCTTCCTCCTGAAGTCGATCACCATCTCTCTGGTCTTATCCACGTTCAGCAGCAGGCAGTTCTTACCAGACCACTCCACAAAGTCATCCACCAGTGCCCTGCACTCGCCCTCCTGTCCATCCCTTATACACCCTACAACAGCGTAGGCATCAGAATACTTCTGTAGGTGACATGACTCTGAGTTGTACTGAGGGGACAAGGCAGGACGTCTTCCACAACAGCGGCACCCTCTGCAAGCTCAGGCTCAGGTTGAAGAGGTACTGGAGAACACCAGACAGCCGACTGGCGCAGGTCTTCAGGACCCAGGGGCTGATGCCGGGGGATGGCAGTGAGCTAAACCTGTAAGTAACAGTTTAGCTTGTTTGCTCTCTCCCTGCAGCCTGGTGTTTGTCCTCTTCTACCCCCACACCCGGTGATCTCTTTCACTCCCTCAGTTTATCCCGCAGTCAGTGCTGTACTTCTTTAAGCTCCGGTCTGTCCCATGACCTAAAAGCTGTCTTCTTCTCCTTCAGAAGGACTTTCTGGTCACTGGTGGTCCACGGCTTGTAGTTGGGAAAACAGCGTACAGTCCGGGAGGGCGTGGTTGTGTTCTCACAGAACTTAATGTTTTCTGTGATACAGTCAACCATCTTGTTGATGTCCTCCCCATGTGGCTCACAAAGCACGCTCCAGTCTGTAGACTCCAAGCAGTCCTGCAGTGCGTCCTCAGCCTCCTGAGTCCACCTCCTCACAGATCTTTTTGGACAGGCTGCGGCAGGACACAAGGAACATACACAGGAGACAGCAAGACAACATTGTGATCTGATTTGCCAAGGGGGGGGGGGTAGGGCAGTGGCACTGTATGCAACCTTAGCATTTGCATACTGGAGGTCCAAAGTTTTATGTCTCTTGTGGGGCAGTTAATATATTGTTTAAAGTCCGGGAGGGATTTATCCAGAGAAGCATGTGTGAATGACGTCAGCAGCTGCCTCCACATCAGCAGACGGTGGAATGTAGACAGCGATCATTATGGCGGATGTAAACTCCCTCGGTAGATAGTACAGACGGAACCCCACAGCCAGCTGTTCAAAGTCCGGGCTACAGAAACGTTCCTTCACATTCACATGTCCCGGTTTGCACCACCTTTCACTCACAAACAGTGCAACCCCCACTCCATTATTCTTACCACTTTCTGTAACGTTCCTGTCCACCCAAACGGTCAAAAAACCGGATACCGCCACACCACAGTCCGGGATGTGTGAGTGCAGCCATGTTTCCGTAAAACACAGTAAACTGCACTCGCGGAACTCCCTCTGAGTTCTGATGAGCGTTGCTAGTTCGTCCATCTTATTCCCCAGAAACTGTACGTTCCCCATAATGATCGCTGGGACGGCAGGCCTGTGTTTTCTTCTTTTTTCTTCCGTTTTATTCCTCCTCTGCAACCCCGGCGTCTCTTTCGTAGCTCCGTTGGGATTTCATGTTTGGCCCCCGGCAGCAGCACAGGTCCACACAGCGCTATCAGCTGATCGCGTGTGTAAACAATAGTCCCGCTGCCTTGAGCGTAACATGAAGTTACAAAAAACAACCAAAGTAAGAATAAAACTAAAAGAAAAGTTCCAAAATGTACAGGCCCCATCGTTAACACAGATTTACAACACTTAAAGAATAAAAATAAATAAAAATAAAGTGACTAAAAACACACAAAGCACCCATACAATCAGGAGCTGCTGCAAAAGGGAACAGCCACTCAACACAGCGCCATCTTGCCAAGATAAGATAAGAAGATAGCAAAGCGTTTTCAGATGCCAATATCCTCTTTTTGGAATGTAATTAAGAATTGGCAGTCATCAGGAACAATGGAAGCTAAAGCAAGATCTGGGAGACCAAGAAAGATATCAGACAGAACAGCTGGCAGGATTGTGAGGAAAGTAAGTCCAAACCCACGTTTGACTGCACGATCCATCCAGAAAGACCTGGCAGACACTGGAGTTGTGCTACACCATTCCACTATAAAGAGATTTGTACAAATATGGTCTTCATGGAAGAGTCATCAGAAGAAAACCTCTTCTACGTCCTCACCACAAAAATCAGCTTTTGAAGCTTGCAAATCAACATATAGACATGCATGATGCATTGTGGGAACACATTCTGTGGACTGATGAGGTTAAATAGAACTTTTTGGCCGGATGAGAAAAGGTACATTTGGAGAAGAAAGGGCACAGAATTAAATGAATAGAACCTCTGTCCAACTGTAAAGCATGGGGGTGGATCAATCATGCTTTGGGGTAGTGTTGCAGCCAGCGGCACAGGAAACATTTCACGAGTAGAAAAAAAATAGATTCAATAAAATGTCAGCAAATTTTGGACGCTAACTTGATGCCATCTGTAAAAAAAGTGAAGATAAAGAGAGGATGGCTTCTACAAATGGATAACGATCCTAAACACACCTCAAAATCCTTAGATTACATCAAGAGGCGTAAACTAAAGGTTTTGGCATGGCCTTCACAATCTCCTGACCTCAACATAATTGAAAATCCATGGATAGACCTTAAAAGAGCAGTGTATGACAGACAGCCCAGAAATCTCAAAGAACTGGAAGATTTTTGGAAGGAAGAATGGGCGAAGATACCTCAAACAAGAATTGAGAGACTCTTGGCTGGCTACAAGAAGCGTTTCCAAGCTGTTATACTTGCCAAAGGTTTGCCTCCCGTTTTCAAAGGTTTTTTTATATCCAAAGTAAAGGAAGTCGCAAATAACAGTAAAAAATGTTGGAGAAAGTCACAAAATAAAAAATAAAAAAATCTAAAACACCAGAAGAAAACGTCAAACACGCTGGAAAAAGTGACAAAATGTAAGGGGAATAAGTTTCTAAAACGACAAAAATAGCACCATAAACGTGGACAAAACATCAAAAAAAGGACAAAGACATTGAAAAAAATGTTATTGAAAATAGTTACCAAAAAACGTCAGAAACCACACAAAAGCTTTGTAAAGAGCAACAAAAACTTTGAGATAAGGGAAAAACGTTTTTCATGGTCAATAGGAAGACAACACAAGGGTTAAAAAAGGAAGAGTTTAAAATTTAATTATCAACCAGCTTTGCTCTGATTGGTTTGAGAGCTGTCCTTTGGCATTCAGAGGGAATTCAAAAGACAACCGTTTGTCCCACTCCTCGGAATGAGCCCAGCCAATGGGGAGTTCCCATCAGGATGTGATGTTGGCTCGCGGCCTGAATACGGCCCTTTCATCACATGGTACCTGCTCTACTCACCTTTTCTAATCTGTCATTTGATGCCCTTAGGAGATTTTTTAATCTTTTCTTGGCTTCTTCATGCACATTAATACAAATTTTTTCCTGGGGTGTCCAAACTTTTTAACCCCACTGTATGGTCGACACTCTTATGTATGTATGTTAAGCCCCGCCCACCGATTCTATACATAATGTGATTATGTGGTGAGAACCAGAATTGTTTTTTTCCAGCTTGCAAGCCAACGAAGAGTTGCTAGACTGACGCTGGCTGCAGATTACAGTTGCTGCCACTAGGGTGCGTCTAGATTTCTCGGCTAGTGGTCTGACACGTGCTCTAATGCTTTCTCTAACTACCACTCCAGATGCCTCTTTGTCTCTAGAGTCTCTAACGTTCTGCTTTCATCCTCTCAGCACCGACTAACTGACTGTCTTCACATTCATTGTTTCATTTTTGAATATGTTCCCTTTCTCTCCTCTGCAGTTATGTAAATTCAGATCTTTCCCATCCAATCAGCCAATCAGAGTCTGCGTTTGCAGCTTTTTAGTTGTTTCTTTGCTTCTGTGCCAGTGACTCGAGTCCCTCTGTTCTTACAGCCATCGCTCTGCTTTCACTCTGATGTTTTTCTACAGGCAGCTGACTTCTTGTCTGTCTTAGTCTTTTCTTTTTGTCTTCATCCAGTTGTCTTTCTGCGTCTCTGCCGCTCTAACATCCTCTTTTCTCCCGCCAGCTTGTGTCTTAACGTCTTTGTAAAAAATAACTTGATATCAAATTGATATTCATGCAATCACACACAAAGCCTCAATATACTGAATAACATATATATCTGTCTGTCTTTCTGTGTGTGTGTGTGTGTGTGTGTGTGCGTGTGTTTGCGTCCGTTTGTGTCTCCCTCTGTGCGTCCGTATCTCCCCCTGTGCGTGTGTGCGTGTGTGTGTTTAGTGGTAGCAGCGGCGGCAGCCATCCCAGCAGCAGCAGTCGGAGCAGCAGCAGGGAGAATAGTGGCAGCGGCAGTGTGGGCATTCCCATCGCCGTGCCAACGCCTTCCCCGCCATCCAACTTCCCAGGTAACACACACACACACTGTGGGAGACACAGACGGACACACACACACACACACACACACACACACAGAC
>NC_048417.1:25142105-25154875 GCF_013103735.1 Etheostoma cragini | reverse complement strand
AGAGTGAAAAATTTAAAGGGGTCTGAATACTTTCCGTACCCACTGTAAAAGAGACTTCAGATACAGTATTAGGGGACCTCTAAGGTCTTTATAAAAGAGACTTCAAACGATATATTCTACAGCTTTTATAAGAATAAACACACAGCGCAGGAAAAGGAGTCTGAATATGCGGAGTGTGAAATCTCTTTCTGCCTTCTCAGGTAACATCGTCCCTCAGTTCTTTAGCATGAACCGGCCTCAGCCCCGACAGCAGGCTCTACAGGTGGGGGGGTCGCTGCCATACCGCCGCCCCCCCTCTGTGACCGGCCAGCCAATCGTAACAGAGAACCAGATTAACGGAGGCCCCTACTACAACCAAAGCCCAGGTACGCTCTGTCCCGGGTCCAGCTGCACCGGTCTTCTTAGAGGACCTTGTCCCTTTTTTCTATGTTATTGGCACTTTTCCAAGTGGCACTTTTCCAATAAAAGTTTTCACTTTTATTGACGTTTTTTCTTTCATTTTAACATTTTGGTCACTTTTCCAAGGTTTTTGTCACTTTAATCAAGTTTTTTCCTTTTTGACGCTCTACATTAAATTCTTTTGGGAAATAAACAGAATTAATAGAAAATTCATTCAGACCGAGGTGAGAGAGATATTTTCATCCTAATAGAACTCTTATTGTGATTTATTAGTTTAATAAAGAATCTGGTGTGTGTGTGTGTTTGTGTATGTGTGTGTGTGTGTGTGTGTGTATGTGTCAGTCTGTCTATCTATCTGTGTGTGTGTGTGTGTGTGTGTGTGCTTGTGTGTGTGTGTTGGCAGCTTCCCCCCCGCCCCCCTCTTTCCTCCAGTTCAGTCCTCAGCTTCCTCTGATGGGTTTCGTTGCTCGAGTTCAGGAGTCCAGTGAGTATACATGCACACTAATATTCTGAATAAGACAATATTATGAATTTGATACATGTAAACGGCATATTCCGTGTCTGTTGGCCTTTTAAAACAGGGCATTTCCAGATTAAGACATGTGAGATATGTGGGTATTATTCAGGTTTTAGAGGCATTCTTTCGACATGTGTACAGCGCATCCGTCTCAATCTGGGTTTTTACAGCAGTTTGTGACAGTTTCCGGCTTACGGTCGGCTACATGTGTTGCTATGGTTACTGTACAACAACCGAACCAGCTGTTTGCAGGGCTGCAGACCCGATAAGAAGGAGAACCACAGCTGCTTTTAAACATCATCAAAGAATGTCTAATAAGGGAAGAACGTCCACTCACTCGGTACTAATAAACTGGTTGCAGTTCCACTAGAGTTCCACTAGATGACGCTCACAGGGCAGTGCAGAATGAATATAGACATAACCCTCAAAATATACTTTTCTCAGGATGTAATTGTCTGTATAGTAATTTGATTGTTGCATTTGAAAGGGGAGGCTAAGACAACTCACTCTGCAGGGTGTTAGACTTTTTAAACCCTTGTGTTGTCTTGTCGTCAAAATTGAAAATCCACACTTTTGTTGACGATTTTTATCAGTGTTTTTAACTTTTTCTTGCGTTTTTGTCCCCTTTTTCAACACTTTTAATGCTTTTTTTCAATGCTTGTCACTTTTTGACGTTTAACACTACATAACAGTAACTTATTAACTAGTTTCACAGTTATTTTTGGAATTTGTGGTCAATAAACCTCATTTATAGGAATTTATACCTAATATTTGAGTTAGATAAACAGAAATTAGGAATTATTTAGACAAAAATTAAAGTAATTGATGTTGATGGATAATCACAGACTGGAATATGTCAACTTTTACTCAATACTATTTCAAAAACACTTCAATTTGTTTTTCAAATGCTATAAAACTGAATAAGAGAGATTTGCACTTGCCAAAGAGCGTTTGTGTGGAATCAATCATGTTATTTATAGAGAAATCGGGTAAATTTGACCCGAGGACAACATCAGGGTTAAAGTGGGTTTTGTATTTTAAAAATCCTTTTAAAATCGTAATAACGTCATACACATCATACGGCTTTACGGTGAGCTCTGAGTCACTTCCTTTGTTCTCTCGAGGCAACGACTACACAGCGAACAGGTTAGGCTCTCCCTGTTATTACACATGCTAGAAAGAGGTCTGCTAATGTTTTAAAGACCACGGCGAAATAGTCACTCTGACTGTCTGGCTCTGCCATCAAACAGGATCTCCAGTCAATCTGTCCTTCAGCGACCAATCAGCATTCATTCGCAAAATGCTAGCGTGTTACGGCCAACAACAACTCAACCTGTGACAAATCAAAAGGACACAAGTACTCGTTTATTAAACTATTGACCTATAATCCACGTTGAACCTGCAAAAACTACCATCAAATCTGAGATTTCTCAACCACAATCAGGCTAAAGAGACAAATTTAGTCGTCTAGCTTCATAGACTACCATTCATTTAGCTGTCTAGCTTCATAGACTCCCATTCATTGAGCCGTCTAGCTCCATAGACTCCCATTCATTTAGCCGTCTAGCTCCATGGACTTCCATTCATCTAGCCGTCTAACTCCATAGACTCCCATTCATGTAGCCGTCTAGCTCCATCGACTCCAATTCATCTAGCCATCTAACTCCATAGACTCCTATTCATTTAGCCATTTAACTCCATAGAATCCCGTTCATTTAGCCGTCTAACGCCATAGACTCCCATTCATTTAGTTGTCTAACTCCAAAGACTCCCATTCATTTAGCCCTCTAGCTCCAAAGACTCCCATTCATTTAGCCCTCTAGCTCCATAGACCCCCATTCATTACAGTGCTCATACCCGCCGTAATACCCATTAAAAACTAGAGCATAAATACAATACAATAAATAAACTATCCTATCCCCATGTTTCTGGATATAAGCCAACCATGTCAATGTGCATTTAACCATGGTCGCAGAAAAGTTTTTTCTTTTAAATACAAGTCCGTCTGATCTATTTTATCCGCCTGCAGTACGTGCGTTTCTGAATGTTTAATGTACGTCCTCACCTCCAGTCTCAGACACCCCTCCCCCGGCTGCTGAGAGCCAATCAGGGCCCAAGGAGCAAGTGCTTACTCCGAGTCCCCAGCCGCTGGAGGATGGACGTGAAGAGGAGGACTCGGCCATGGTGGAGTACAGCGACCCGTATGCGGAGGAGGACCCACCATGGGCCCCCAGGAGCTACCTGGAGAAAGGTCCGTCCACTAAAACAGTCCGTACTGTTTCCGCTTCAAGTTTAACTACTGTAGTGCCCTAGAGCTAGGTCGTTCTGGGCCTTTCTGTGTGGAGTTTGTATGTTCTCCCTATGTTTGTGTAGGGGCCCTTGAGCAAGGCACTGGCTCAGATCCATGGACAGTTAAAGAAATGGACCAACAGATCCCATTGTTTTGGACTGAGACCAGTGAAGGAAAATAAAAGCACTTTTCCGGTGATGGCTAATTACTGCTAACTAACATGCTAGTTAACATTAACATAGACACAGGCATATTACTGCTAACTAACATGCTAGTTAACATTAACATAGGCACAGGCTAATTACTGCTAACTAACATGCTAGTTAACATTAACATAAGCACAGGCTAATTACTGCTAACTAACATGCTAGTTAACATTAACATAGGCACAGGCTAATTACTGCTAACTAACATGCTAGTTAACATTAGTAATTAAACAGCTGATGTAAGTCCAAACTGTCTGCGAGCTTCTCCTGACAATACGGTGTTTTGTCAACTATGCAACAGCAAGTTGCTTGATTATGACACAATCGTTATCCTATTTTTATAAAAACGTCTGCTACGGAGCCATAACGTGAGATACAAGGTAATGGATCCTTTTATACATTGTTGTGTTTTTTTTAGAAATAAACAACGGGCAAATAGAGTCTTTAATAGGTTCAGATGTAAAGTTATTCACTGTCACAGTAACGCCAAAATGAATGGAAGTCAATGGGATGCTAACGGCAGGTGAGGGCTTTGTAGCATTAAAATGCCACCATGGACACTACGCTTAGAGATTAAATGTAAGGTAATGTCAGATCTATTCATGTCCTAGATGGGGGTGGGGAGGCAGGGACTTGATTTATTACTTGATTATTTTGTCTTCCTCCAGTGGTAGCCATCTACGACTATGCGGCCGACAAAGAGGACGAGCTGTCGTTCCAGGAAGGATCGATCATCTACGTCATCAAGAAGAACGAGGACGGCTGGTACGAAGGCGTGATGAACACCACCACTGGCCTGTTCCCAGGAAACTACGTGGAGTCTATCATGCACTACGCCGACTGACTGGGACGGAGAGGGACTGTTTGTGTGTCTTTGTCTCCGGATGTGTGTTGTCTCATTGCAGTTCAGTGTCTTGGACCTGAACCGGAAGAGAGATTTACTTCAGATTCACACAAACCAATCAGAGAATCATATTTTAGTGTGAGTGTAGTTTATTAGACAGAATCAGAACCTGTAAGTGAGACTTTGTTTTGTTTTAACATGTGTCTCTTTTTACCCATAAGGCCTTGCATTTTGGGGTTTCTAAATGCTGGTTCGGATAATAAGCATTAATACGTTCTCCTGTTGGAGGACTTGGAGGCTTTTCAGGCATCTTGTTATATAGTGTTATAACTTTTCTGTTTTTCCACACAATCTCAGACGACAAGAAAAGATGCATTCTTTTTATATTTTTCTTGTGATCACAAGAAATTGGTTTTAAGGTGCCGATATAACAGGTTTGTTTTCCAGAAATCAGAAAATAATTCAGCAAAATCTCACTTTTTTTCCCTCTCTAAGTCAGAACTCAGTTAAATCTGAACACGCAGACCATTGTCCAAAAGATACTGTTTCTAATTCCACGTCGTCCCCAGGGAGCGTGTCGGCCTGTGAAGCTAATTGAACATAACGTCCGAACAAACAGTGGACCCAAAAATACTTTCCCCCGCATTCTAACACGGAGAAAGGGGCGTTATTTAGCCTGATATAGTCTTCTTGCTTTGTGTCTGTCTGCATCACAACCCCTGCGAATCTGATCCATTTATTCAAATAACATTAAGAAAGTCTAGAAGGACTGCATGATTAAATGATTTATTCCCCGTTCCAGTTAACGGAGCGCTCAACAGGAAGTAGCTATGAGCTGTGAGCAAGCATCGACGAGGGATCTCTGAGGAGCTGTGAGTGAGGATGGAGAAGGGATATCTGAGGAGCTGTGAGTGAAGATGGAGGAGGGATATCTGAGGAGCTGTGATATAGGATGGAGGAAGGATATCTGAGGAGCTTTGAGTGAGGATGGAGGAGGAATATCTGAGGAGCTATGAGTGAGGATACAAAGAGCAGTCTTTCTGGAAGCCGTGCAGCTGCTAACTCCGCCCGAACAGCTGACGAATTCACATGATGCTTCAAAGGAAAGGATGTCTTATCCCTCTAAAAACAGTTCCCCTCTACTCCCATGCTTCCTCAGGACAGACTAAGAAAAGGAGGCAAGTGGAGGAAACTCCTGGTTCTATAACACATCCATAAGTAAGACACCACCTGAGATAAGACTTTGGAGATAAAAGGAGAGCAAAACAAGCAAGTGTTCAAGGAGACATTTAAAGTAAAAAAAAATGTGTCTTTGTCTCAATGGGAAAAGTTGTAAAAACAGGTCAAGTTAATTTTCTCACCTAATCTTTGGCACGTTGTTTTTCAATCGTGGAACAATAATTTCATGCTCACAGGAAAACATATCTTGTTATTTTCAGGTCTTTAATTTTAGCTGTGATCAAAAGAAAAACAATGCATGTACTAGACTTCATTATGTCTTCTCTGGGCTTCCGTAGTTTTAACCTATCCTTTCACCACCCCACCCTTCTCTGAAATAGGCTATTTACCATCTTTCCCCTGAAGCAAAGACTTGAGATTATTTTTTTGTATTAAATAAGTAGGTGCCCAGAAGTAATTTGAAACAGCCTAAAAAGAGAAGTTTGAAAGGAAGCAAAAGACAATTTTGCACTAAACATTAAAGGTGCTCTAAGTGATGTCACATGTTTTTATGCTACAAATGTTTTTGTAACACACCGCGAACATCTGCTCACTATCTGCTAGCTGCCTGTCCCAAGAACACACTGTAAAAACATCTCACTATCTGCTAGCTGCCTGTCCCCTGAACACACTGTGAAAAACATCTCCTCACTATCTGCTAGCTGTCTGTCCCCAGAACACACTTTGAAAAAAAATCTCACTATCTGCAAGCTTCCTGTCCCTTGAACAGCCCCGCTTTTGGCGGTTTTCCACTGCGTGGTATCTACTCGACTCGCCTCGACTCTACTTGCCTTTTTTGGTTTTCCATTACGAAAAAACGTCCCTGGGACCTGCTACCAGGTACTTTTTTTAGTACTACCTCAGTCGAGGTTCCAAGCGAGCTGAGGCGAGCCCAAAAGGTGACGAGGAAACGTGCAGACTGCTGGTTGGTCGGATCACTGCGTTGTTAGTATGCGGGGAAAAGAGTGCGGAGTGTGTGTCCAGAAAAAACGGGACTTTAAAAAAACAAATCTAGCCAAACACCGACAGATTATCTACTTTCTGTACTATTCTCACTTTTCAACTGTTCAATATTAAGGGCTGTTAGGGGCTTTATGTCGTTTCCAATATTGCACACTGTTACTTTAAAAAAAACAAGACAAGTTATCAAAGAAAAGTTTTTATTTAGCTTTTCAAGTAGCGCATCAAACCCTCCTGTACATCCCAGTCTTCTTCCTCTGCACCCTGTGACAGTGTCCCCCCCGGCTCTGCTGGCCCAGATGCATCCCAGTCGTTGTCATAAGTCTCTCCATGACTCTCATAAAGATTATAGGAAGCCCAGCAGGTCCCAACCAGAGATCTCACTGGTCGGACGTCGCCCACCAGACGGTCTGCGGCGGCGATTTTGCAAGCGTTAATGCTCTGAAACACAAACAGCACACATGTTGGTGTGTAATCGTGGTTGCTAAAGTTTATGTACTTTATATAACGCTAGCGTATAGCGTTAGTAAATACTGACCGGGGCCCCTAACACATGCAAATGTTAGCTAACGTTACCAGGAAACTGAACTTACCCTTTTGTGTCGGCGAACAAAAGTCATGTCGACGTCTGAACTCCGTCGGAATTGCCAAACTCCTGTTTTTTTAGCGGTGATTTTTGTTGCTTCCTTCAGCTTCTTTTGAAACAAAACTTTTCTTCTGGCTGTGCCGAGTAGCCAACGTGCTGTTGTGAGTCGCGTTGAAAATTACATCATCACGCGTAGCTATGGTGACCAGCCACGCCGAGGCGTTACTCATTTTGCAATGGAAAAGGGACGTAGAATGAATTGAGTCGAGTTGAGCTGTTACCAGCAGTGGAAAAACGCCATTAGTTTGACAGTACATTCAACAAGAAGTGACATTTCCCAACCTTACTTAGAGCACCTTTAAATTCAAAATACATTCTTTCTCCTTTTGTTTTATTTCTCCCTTTCTTCCTCTGAAGCACTTTTGAAGCTTTATCTTCATCCAATCTGACAATGAAGTAAATATATGTATATATATATATATATATATATATATATATATATATATATATATATTGATGATTGATTGATAGAACGAGAGAGAAAGTGAGAGAGTGATGGCGAGTAGCAACTCCAGAGTCATAGTGAGAGAAACCAATTGTCTCAACCGTTCTGACCACTGTGTGTGTGTGTGTGTGTGTGTGTGTGTCTCCCCTGTTCGTTCTAACTCTCTCCTTCACTTCATGTTGTTTATGGAGAAGGACAACTAGGAGATGAGTTGGGGGGGAAATGCAACGCTACCACGCCACGGTGGAGAGACGTGCGTTGCCGCGACATGTAGTTACAATTCTTGAGAAGTGACGTCAGGCGACGGCGTAGATGCAGAGAGGTCTGCAGGGGGACGCTGTCGATTCTACGTACAACCATAACACGGCCTTTACCTTCCAACGCTTCTATAATCACTGAAACTCGATCAAAGTGTCTATATTTCCTTCAACCCTTGTGTTGTCCTCCCGGGTCAAAAAAGATGAACTCCTTTTTTTCAACATTTGACATTTTCAATGCATTATGTATTTATTTCATATATATATACTATATGAAATTCATGGTCATTAACCCTCATTTAAACAGAATTATACCTAATACTTGAGCTAATAAAGCAGAAATTATGAATTATTTTGACTAGTTAAGATCAGAGGTATGTTAAATGGATGCTGATTTGAAACCATTTCAGTTTACACCCGAAATTCAATGAAAGGGATTAAGTGTATGTGCCAAGAATTTGCGTGGAATCCATCCTTTTGTTTGTGGTAACTGGGTTAAATGAAACCCATATTTTTGGGCTTTTTGCCTTTAATGTACAGGACAGCTAGGTGAGAAAGGGGGGAGACATGCAGGAAATCATCAGAAGTCGGACTTGAAGCCTGAACATCTGTGTCAAGGAACAAACCTCTATGTACTATATGTGCGCCTGCTCTACCCACTGAACCAACCCAACCACAAGAATGCCCTATTTCTGATACAGACATACTGTATGGTGTTAAATTAAACTGAAAAAACAACAACAATCCCAGAGCAAAAGCTCTCTGTCTCGCCTGTGACTCACACAATCCTATGCTGCATGGCAGGTGGAGACTCCACTTAAAAAAACAATACTTTTAGCCTGTATGGAGCCAATATGGGCGGCTGTGGCTCAGTGGTAGAGCGGTTGCCAATTGGAAGGTTGGTGGTTCAGTCCCTGGCCCTGCAATCCCATGTCAAAGTGTCCTTGGGCAAGACAATGAACCCCGAGTTTGCCCCGATGCTGGGCCATCGGTGTGTTAATGTGTGTGAGTGTTTATCTGATGAGCAGGTGGCACCTTGTACGGCAGCCTCGGCCACAGTGTATGAATGTGTGTGAATGGTGAATGGTTCCTGTACTAGGTAAAAGCGCTTTGAGTAGTTGTTAAGACTAGAAAAGTGCTATGTATATATATTTGGGTGGCAGTAGCTCAGTCCGTAGGGAGTTGGGTTGGGAACCGGAGGGTCACTGGTTCAAGTCCCCGTGTGTCCCAAAAAGGGAGTGTGGATTGGTGGCTGGAGAGATGCCACTTCACCTCCTGGGCACTGCCAGGTGCTGTTGAGCAAGGCACCGTACCCCCCCCAACCGCTCAGGACGCTGGTTCGGCTGGCAGCCCACTCACTCTGACATCTCTCCATTAGTGCATGTACAGATCCTGAGCATGTGTGTGTGTGTGTAGGTCAGGACTGTGTGTGATACTAACAAAATGGGGACACAGAGTGTAAATTGTAATTTCCCCATTGGGGATCAATAAACAGATTAAATTTAAAATTAATTAAAATACAGCACATTTAAATACACAATATATCTTTACATGTAAATCAGTAACTAAGTGTTAATTTCACTCACTAGAGTTGGGGTGGTTGGAGAAGTGGAAAGACGACCCAAAACAGATTTTTGTTGTTTTATTTTGTTTCTGTCGACTTTCAATGAAGTGTATTTTACGATGCTAAAATTACTGTTTATTTACATGCATTCTGGTGGGTTTAACTAGCAAACGCAATTTTTCTGTTTAAAAAAAAGGATTTAACAGAAAGGT
Organism: Etheostoma cragini; assembly: GCF_013103735.1. Taxonomy (NCBI): domain Eukaryota; kingdom Metazoa; phylum Chordata; class Actinopteri; order Perciformes; family Percidae; genus Etheostoma; species Etheostoma cragini. The sequence continues at coordinate 25,145,317 of NC_048417.1, read as the reverse complement.
TGACCTCCTTAGAAATCCTTCCATCATGTTGTCATGTTGAGTCAGTCAGCGGCAAAAAGAGCACTTTGTGAAGGTAAATAATAAATCACATCAGTCAAAAAATTATTGATTGCATTCAATTATTGATTGCATTCAACTACACAGATCACCTACCAGGGCGTGGAGACGTAACTATACCGCTGGCAAGCCTCTCTTCAAGCACCCATCTGTGCACTTGTTCCTCCGGCTCGACCATCTTGCTTTTAGCCCGAGATTAGCTTCCTTTGTTTTCTTCATTGCAGTATGAGGAACTCTAACTCTTGAGTTGAATGCAGATATGAGTCACGCATGCTCAGATTTAAACGGTTTACGGCATACTGTCATACTGAAATAATTGAAATCCATGAAATAATAAAGTTTTGTCATTACAAACAATAACAGAAGATGGAAATCATTTCAGAAATATTTTAATTATCTATGCTGACTTTAGCTCAAAACGCCATTCAACTGACAGCCTTTGTTGTGTTTGATTGCTTGCTTGTAGCTAAGCTAGCAGTCATTTCAAAAACGTTGTAGCCATCTATGGTTGTTTGATTGCTAACATTACCACAAAACACCATTCAACTGACAGCCTTTGTTGTGTTTGATGCTAACTTGTAGCCAGTAGTGAGCCTACTTTGTTAAGTAGGTCCATTTTTACTGTATTGACATTACAGAAGTCTCTCGTTCGCCTCTCTGAGGCAACTTTAGACATTACAGAAGTCTCTCGTTAGCATCTTGGAGGCTAGTTCAGACATTACAGAAGTCTCTTGTTAGCATCTTATATGCTAGGCTACTTGTCGCAAAGCGACGCATGCCCAACATATATCTTCACTCGACTCACAGGAGTGACAGTTACCTTTTCGCCAGTCCCTCACTCACCCCAAACTTTCTTTCTGCTGCTCAACGCTCTTTGCAAATACAATTAAACACTTTTCTTGAATTTAAGGTGTAAATTGAAATGGTTTTAAATTAAAATCCTGACCCACTCAACTTACGTTCCTCTGATCTTAACTTTTAGTCCAAATAATTCATAATTTCTGCTTTATTAACTGAAATATTATGTATATAAATGAGGGGTATTGACCATGAATCCCATAAAGTAGTGTAAAACTAGTGGTAGTAAGGTGGTGGCAGTGAAATAAAAATAAATAAATAATGCCTTGAAAAAAGGCCAATGTGAAAAAGGGTAAAAAAAATAAATTAATCTTTTATCTTTTTGACTTGGGAGGACAACAAGGGTTAATTTCTACCAGTAAATTTATATATATAGAACATGAATTGACTCGTATTTAAGGTCTGAGCTCCGAGCCGTGGAGATTGTCAGCCTGTTGCCGGTGTTGAAGTTTACATTGTTTGTTTGCCTGCATGCCTGAAGTATATCCAACTATTTTTATTCACAATTCTTTGTATTCTTTTTACAAACTTTGCTTAATGTGTTGGGTCAGCTGGAGGTTGTGGTGTTTTTCTTCAGTGCTGTTTGGGTGTGTAGACTTTTTAAAACGATGTTCGGACTCCAGATGGCGGTGGATGCTTTCGTGCTGTGTGTGTGTGTGTGTGTGTGTGTGTGTGTGTGTGTGTGTGTGTGTGTGTGTGTGTGTGTGTGTGTGTGTGTGTGTGTGTGTGTGAACAATCCTTCCCTTTTGGACTGAAGTGACTATGGACCTGAAACCGTGTTGAACAGTGTTATTTACAAGGCACAAAAACCAGAGTATGTAGTATATTCTGTCTTTGTTGGCCTGCAGCTCCCCTTTAATCCGAGATGTGTTACAGACGGCATCTCTCAGGCTGATTTTACCAGGAATGTGCTTCATGTTTCTCCCTCAGACGTCTAACCTCTGACTTCATGATCACACTCTGGCTCTGAAAAAGTGGAAAGTTGGTGCACAAATTCATTAAAGCCTAACAAATGTAATATCAGATATGTATCTCTTTTGTTTCTTGTGTGTGTGTGTGTGTGTGTGTGTGTTAGTCAGTAGCCTAAATAAATATATACTGTACATGTACACACACTCAGACACACACACATACACACGCAGAGACATTAATATGAAATAAATAAATAACCTACATAAACAAATATATACAAAAATAGCTGTTTAGCATAAGAAAAAAGGTAAAGTACCTTAAAATGTTCTTAATCACAGTTTGAGTTACTTTCCACCTCTTATTCTCCATGCCTCTCTATTGTTCTGTTTAGAGTATGTATATATTGTGTATACATATATATTAGTGTGTATATTTTTTGTTTTGGTTGTTTTGTGTGTAAGCACAGTGTGAGCAACAATGCTCCAAAGAAAGATTCCTCGTATGTCCTCATACCTGGCGAATAAAGCTGATTCTGAGAGGAAGAATAATTTCCAACGAACTACTACAGCTTTTAATTTGGCAGCGCCAAACACCGGAAGTACATCGCAAGTAATTATGGGTAAAAAAGTTTGTTAGTTAGTCGGGGAAACGTTAATTTCTTGTCAGTTTTGTCTTAAAAACGTAGCTTGAGATCTCTCTGACTAGTACATACTGATTGAAAACAAGTTTAACTGCCACATATTATCGTAAAGTTTAGTTTTTGTGAAAACGAGAGTCCGATTTGTGCGGAAAAAACCCCGGAGTACGAAACTACGCTACCCATAATGCCCCGCTTCTGAAGAGCCAAGTCCGAATTTAAACGGCTAATGCAGCAGAGCAGTATGTACTTGTCGTGATAACGTCTCAACAGACGAATCGTTAAGCTCGGTCGATGTTTCCCGGTGTTGTAAGACCGTTATGGAGCGACTGAACCGGGCAGTGAGAGCTTAGTTGCGCGAACTCTTCAGTTTGTACCATGAATACGCCGGTTGTTGTCAGCTAGCGATAGCTGCTAGGCTAAGCTAACTCGCTGCTAACGTGTGATGACTTTCAGACTGTTGTTTCCAGCTGCAAGAATGGATTAACTTGGCGCAGGACATGTCAGGTTATATCAGTTTATGACAGGTTAGTTGTATTATCCGAAGAAATTGAGCTGAATCACACAGAGCTGAGCTAACCGCCCAACCATGACGCTCGCGCCGAAGGAGCTGTCCAACCTGCTGAGCATCATCTCGGAGGAGGCATGCGACATTTCTTCATTTGTTTTTGAGTTGTTATTGATGCCAACTTCAGACGGAAACATAAGAAATACAACAAAAACTATGTTATACATAAACAATGGATGG
>NC_048417.1:25140544-25142095 GCF_013103735.1 Etheostoma cragini | reverse complement strand
CAGACGCCTCCCCATACGATATCATAACGATACTTGCCAAATACGATACTATTGCCATTCAAAACATATTGCACAACATTATGCGATATTTATTGCAATGTATAACCTTTTTTCCAACTTCAAATGTTTTCCTATTTCAAATGACATCCCCAAAAGGAAACTTTGTCAACATCTGTTTTAACCCTTATGTTGTCCTTGGGTCAAATTGACCCTTTTCCTATATCACTGTTCTTTTTAATCACCCAAAATGAGAATATTGATTCCACACAACGCTCTTTGGCAAGTACAAATCTCTACTTTCATTAATTTTGGGGGGGTCTTATTAAATTTTATAGTATTCAAAAAACAAATTAAAGTAGTTTTGAAATAGTATTAAGTAAAAGTTGACATATTGCATCAACATACATTCCTTTAATTCTACTCTAAATAATTCCTAATTTCTGTTTTGTAACTCAAACATTAGGTATAAATTACTATAAATGGTTAATTGACCCTGATTTCCAAAAATAACAAACTAGTTAATAAGTTAGTCTTATGTAGTGTTAACCGTCAAAAAAGGGATAAAACATCAATAGAAAGCGTCAACAAAAGTGTTGATTTTCCCTTTTGGCAAAATAGAACAAACTGACCAACACATAAAATATATATTATATAATATATAATAATAAATCCATACTTGGTGCCTGTGTATCGGTACAGTGCCACTGAAAATATGGCAATACTATGTTGTATCCCTTTCCCCGCGCCTCGGTCCTAGCAACAATGAACTTTGTCTTACAGGCATGCACCAACACCTTCGAGGGTCTCTCCACACACTTCCATCACTACTTCGGGAAGGCGGAGCACTTCCGAGTGGGCTCGGTGCTGGTGATGCTGCTGCAGCAGCCGGACCTGCTGCCCAGCTCCCCGCAGCGACTCACCGCCCTCTACCTGCTCTGGGAGATGTACCGCACCGAGCCGCTGGCCGCTAACCCGTTTGCCGCCGTGTTTGCGCACCTACTGAACCCCTCACCCGCTGGGGAGGAACCGGAGAAGCTGCTGTCCGGTGTGTGTGTGTGTGTGTGCGCCTTGTGTTTGTGTCTTTAAGGTGTAGGTGTGTGTTTAGGTGTGTGTGTGTCTGGTAGGTAGGAGTGTGTGTGTGTGTGTGTCCGTGTCCGGTAGGTGGCTGTGTAGGTCAATCATTGCATACCGCTCACCATACCTAGAGTTTGGCTTGGGGTACTTTGCATAAAATAATCTCTTAATGCAAATCAAACTAGTTATTAGGCTAACTGAAATTAACTAACTGTTTTTTATTACTCTTTTTAATCAATCTTAGCTTGGGTTTGTAAACTTATTCGAGCCACTGTATATTGCTCTAGTGGCTGTAATTCTGCACCAAGACTGAATTTCGGGAAAGAGACTTCAGACACAGTATTAGGGGACTTCTAAGGTCTATATAAAAGAGACTTCAGATACAGTTTTAGGGGAACAATAAGGTCTATATAAAAGAGACTTCAGATACAGTTTTAGGGGACCACTAAGGTCTATATAAAAGAGACTTCAGATACA
>NC_048417.1:25118944-25140444 GCF_013103735.1 Etheostoma cragini | reverse complement strand
TAAAAGAGACTTCAGATACAGTTTTAGGGGACCACTAAGGTCTATATAAAAGAGACTTCAGATACAGTATTAGGGGACAACTACGGTTTGTATAAAAGAATCCACAGAGCACCATGACATGGATCTTTAAAGTAGTTTAATGAGCTTTAAATTGCTTTATTTTGAAAAGCTGGTTATTTATCAATCATATATTATTAGTTAAACGTAATATGTAGTTTTACTACCCCCTTTTTTTCATAGGTTCATAAACCTATGAGCACCACTTTAGGTACATAGCTTTTTTTGTCATTCAACTTACATATGAGTCCACAAATGAACAAAATTTCATTCCACTGGCTCATAAATTCCGCCTTAACAAAAAATTAAATGATGTTACGCCCCAGTCTAAGGGTGCCTAGGAGGCAACATAAATCAGACTAATTGGCCCCATCTTCCCTGTTCCCCAAGCAGCCACAAAACTTAGGTTTTCGTCCCAACTTATTTATTGGACACAAACACAACTATATGACATAATTGGTGATCAAACAAAGGTATAACGTAACTAAGACTATAGGGTGGCCTACTACAAAAACCACAAACAAAACAACCCTGTCTGGAAAGTAACATTTTAACCTAACAAACCATAAAGGCCAAAAGAATAAAAATCACTTACCTTCCTAACTTAGAAAAACAGGAAAAAAACTAAACACATCGAAAGGTCCACCCATACAATTGGAAGCTGAAATATACTTAAACAAAAGTCAACATGTGGCAGGTTGGGAGGTGATGAGTGTAAAAATACAAACTGAGCCACTGAGTTTTAACTAGTTAAGTCTAAACTAACATGCCACACTAAAACAGAATTTTGACAGCATCATTAATATCAATATTGCACATGTTGAATGGCGGAAAATAAAAACTTCCACACTTTCCCGGTTGACATTCTAACACGTAAGTCTGTTTTGTGTCGTCCTCTGTCTTTCTGCAGGCTTCCTGCCTCCCATCACACAGCCCGAGAAGTTCTTCCTGTCCCAGCTGATGCTGGCGCCACCTCGGGATCTCTTTAAGAAGACACCCAGACAGGTGTCCTGCATGGACGTCGGCAACATGCCGCAGTCCATAGACATCAGCGGGCTGCAGCTGGCGTTAGCAGGTTAGCATACACCCAAAACAACAGTGCTCACAGGACCTATGTATCCTCAAATATAAGTTTGTTACATTTGTTCTAGTCTATATTGACGGCTTTTCATTCATGGGATTGTTCCGGTTCCGCCAGATGTTCCTCATTTTAGCCGGATGTCTGTCCCTGTCCTCTGTCTCTGTGTTGGCGCTCTAACCTGCGGCTGATTTCTGAGGACTATGGTTATTGCTCCTCAGATCTCTGCAGGGTAAATCCAGACAGCTAGCTAGACTATCTGGCCTTTTTGAATCTTGAAATTTGAAATTTTTGTCACCTTAGCTCAGTCCATAGGGAGTTGGGTTGGGAACCGGAGGGTCACTCGTTCAAATCCCCGTATGGACCCAAAAATTTGGGAGCGTGGATTGGTGGCTGGAGAGATGCCAGTTCAACTCCTGGGAACTGCCAGGTGCCCTTGAGCAAGGCACCGGACCCCCCGGACCGCTCAGGGCGCTGGTTCAGCTGGCAGCCCACTCACTCTGACATCTCTCCATGTATAGTGCATGTATAGGTCCCGAGCATGTGTGTGTATTTCAGGCCTGTGTGTGAGTACTAACAAAAAAGTGTGTACACAGAGTGTAGTGCAGTAATTTCCCCATTGGGGACTAATAAACAAATTTTCTTATCTCATCTTATCTTTTTGGACGTATCCGTTCCCATCCTTTTTGTTGCATTTTTATCGCCTTTTTGATGCCTTTTCGCCACCTTTTTGAGCCTGGTCCTACCAGACTCTGGTCCACTGGCCTGGTCCTACCAGACTCTGGTCCACTGGCCTGTTCCTACCATACTCTGGTCCACTGGACTTTTCCTACCGGACTCTGGTCCACTGGCCTGGTCCTACCAGACTCTGGTCCACTAGCCTGTTCCTACCAGACTCTGGTCCACTGGCCTGGTCCTACCAGACTCTGGTCCACTAGCCCGGTCCTACCAGACTCTGGTCCATTAGCCCGGTCCCTACTAGACTCTGGTCCCTTAGCCTGGTCCCTACCAGACTCTGGTCCGCTAGCCCGGTCCCTACTAGAGGGTAACGATTGGAATATATCGCAAACCCAGACGGAGTACTAAAAGAATGTGAAAACTGAGTGAAAGCACGTTGGAGGGCGGAGCCAGGTTAGGTTAGCTCACCCTGTTGTTGATGTTCACGTGATTTAACGTTCTTTACCAAGACTTCAAACTTAGGTTACTATTTCATAATGTTGTAGTTTCTCTTCCTGTTTTTCATTTACTCCACACACTCTGTATATCTTATCTGTATTTATATTTTTCCATTACAAGAAATTACTTTTTGAATATTATTTATGGTCACAGGTAAATATAATTTATATTGTGGTTACATACTTTTGCTATATTACTTTAATTACATATTTAATTTAATTTTAACGTCACTTACACTGCAATTTTGTTTTTTTTGTACTATGGCAACCGCACTTTACAACACTTTTATTTGACGCCACTTTACATTAAGTCTGCCCTCTGCTCATTGTCTGTTGTTTGCCTGTATGTTTGTGTTTGTGTGTGTTGTAGAAAATGTTGCTGTAGCAAGGGAATTATGGGGGAAGATTGGCACAAAGTCACTGTAAAAAGATCTTGTTAAGTCTGAAAGTTGAGCCGTGGCATAAAGAAAATAAGTGAACAGTTTGAGATTATTAAGATTCTGATAAATGAATATGTCCCTGTTAGTGTTGGTGTTTCATAGTCTTTCCACCAGAGGACGCTCTACAATGTCCCTGTTGGCAACACTGCTTTTTTTCACTGTGTTTTGTTCAAAGGACTTTGTTTCATATCTTAAGTATGTATTTTTGTACATTTTATTTATCAGAACTTTAATATACTTTGATGTACTGTTGTGACAATGGAACAAATTATATTAATTTAGTGAGAACTCATAAATAACTACAAATAACTAATGTTAGGGAAATCTGTTTATGTTTTGTTATGCATATATAGATTACTTGCTCTGGAGGAAACTACTAGAACTGTTGGGTCCTTGTAAATTCTGGAGTGTGGTCTATCTGTATAGTGTCTTGAGATAACTCTTGTTATGAATTGATACTATAAATAAAATTGAATTGAATTATTTAAAAATATGTATATATCGGCTGATATATCTGATTTTTAAATAAACAAATATTTGTATTGGTCTCGGCCTTAAAAACTTTTTATTTATTTATTGGTCGGGCTCTAGTTTTAAAGTTAAATGTGTTGTGTGTTGTGTGCAGAGCGTCAGTCGGAGCTGCCCACTCAGAGTAAAGCCAGTTTCCCCAGCATCCTGAACGACCCCGATCCAGACTCCTCCAACTCGGGATTCGACAGCTCCGTGGCCAATCAGATCATTGAGTCGCTGGTCACAGGGCCCCGCCCCCCACTGGAGAGTGAGTGGGTTTAATACTGATGTTGGTTTAAATGTGTAGAAAACAGAACAGAGTTGCATATACAGAACGTTTCCACTCAAATCAGAACCTGCGTTTCAACTAAAACTTCCTCTGCGGTAGCACAGGTTATAAATAAATGTTCAGATTAATATTCTATTTAAAATGATTTTTTTGGGACATTTGAAGCCTTTATTGACAGCTGAAGACATGGAAGAGGAGAGAGAGGGGGGATAATGCAGAAATGGCCGCAGGGCGGGGTTGAACCTGCGGCTTTAAATTGAGTAATACCTGTGGTCACGTCTAGTCTCTTTCGAGACGTCACACGCTGTTTTGCGATCACATTGGTATATTGAATAGATTTTAGATTTAGTTTCCATTCATTTTCACTGAATCGCACAACATTCACGTCTACCAGCACATGATCAATATGGGACAATTTGTTAGTTGTAAAACAATGACGCTATCAACACATCGATATGACGATGCAGAAGCAATTAGTCTTTTATTTTCCCTCTGGCACTGCTGCAAGACTCTTTCTTCGAGACATGTCTCGCTGTTTGAGCAACTTCCATTTAATCCGCAGGACGTACCACGGTTTGTCCTAACCTTTGTCGGCCATTTCCGTCAGGAGTTCCTTGTAAATTAAATTCAGAAAGTCTCGTACGTCCTCTTCCATCTGTCTTTGTTAACACCCGCCATGTGTACAGACAGAGAGGAAATACTGGGTGGAAATTAGCTCTAACTTCTTCTTCTTTGTTTTGTGGCGGGTTGCAACCATAAATGACCTGAAACCTAATCGCAATTCATTATTTATTCAGCAAATAACTTTTCCATCAGCGTTTATCACATAAGCCGAATATCGATCAAGATTAAATCCAATGATACCGAACTTATTTCCTTTGAGTCGATATTAATGTAATTTCATTGAATTTTACTGTTTCCTCAAGGCATTTTTCATTCAGTATCACTTAATTTGAATAAAAACGTGGGGATAGAAACATAGCTACAGACAGTGTAACAACATGAGGGTTAAAGCCCTGTGCGATGTCCTAACTCTCTCCCCTTTCAGGTCACTTCCGGCCCGAGTTCATCCGGCCGCTGCCACCGCTGCACGTGTGCGAAGACGAGCTGGCGTGGCTGAACCCCACTGAGCCGGACCACAGCGTCCAATGGGACCGCTCCATGTGTGTGAAGAACAGCACCGGCCTGGAGATCAAACGCATCATGGCCAAGGCCTTCAAGAGCCCGCTTTCCGCCCAGCAGCAGTCCCAGGTGAACTCCTCTCCCAACACCACGTCAAACCTAAATAAATAAAAACCTATTAAAACCTAATTTCAAGCACTGGAGGCGTTACATTGTCGATGTAACGGCGCTAATGCTCTTTTTTATTTTATTTAATTTATACTATTTATTGATCCCTTATAATAGGGAAAGTTTCTAATAATAATAATAATATTAATAATAATGTATGATAGGGAACGGATAATAGGGGATTCCCCACAAGGGGAAATTACAATTTACACTGTTGTTATTACACACTGCACACAGGCCTGAACAGATTAGACCTACAACCAATCAGAGCAACAGATTTACCGCCACCAATCAGAGCAACGAATAGACCCACAACCAATAACCAATCAGAACAACAGATAGACCTCCAACCAACAACCAATCAGAGCAATGGATAGACCTATCACCAATCAGTGCAATGGAAAGACCTACAACCAATCAGAGCAACAGATAAACCTTCAACCAATCAGAGCAACAGATAAACCTACAACCAATCAGAGCAACGGATCGTATAAGCCCCGCCCTGGCGATCTGATTGGTCCCAACAGCTGTGGTTTGAGCATAGTTGCTCCACAACTGACCCAACTACCCGACCTCAACTGTTGTGTGTGGGGCTACGTTTGACTAGCGTCCAGACTAACCAATCCCATAAGTACATGAAAATTTGACAGTGCAGAGACTGTTTATCTAACCATACGTCTGTGTACAGCTGTGTCAAATTTGGATTAATGTTGAAACATTCAGACATTTTTCACATCTTTTTTCTCGACATATTACCTTTCCCCCAACTTTTATTTAATGTATAATTTGTTTTGTTTATTTCTTTCTTTCTACTGATTCTGTTCTTTCTTTACATATAAAAACAAACCTTTAAGTGATTGAAATGCAGCCAGTTGATTGTGGTTTGGCCCCCAGCTGCTGGCGGAGTTGGAGAAAGATGTGAAGCTGGTGTACCACATCGGTCTGTCCCCATCCAAGCTGCCCGACCTAGTGGAGAACAACCCGCTGGTTGCCATAGAGATGCTGCTGAAGCTGATGCAGAGCAGCCAGATCACCGAGTACTTCTCCGTCCTCGTCAACATGGACATGTCTCTGCACTCAATGGAGGTCGTCAACAGGTCAGCACTGGTGTGTGTGTGTGTGTGTGTGTGTGTGTGTGTGTGTGTGTGTGTGTGTGTGTGTGTGTGTGTGTGTGTGTGTGTGTGTGTGTGTGTGTGTGTGTGTGTGTGTGCGCGTGCGCGTGCGCGTGCGTGCACGCGTGCGTGCACAGCGCAATTTGACACACGCGCGCGCGACCCAGATTATTAGACCAAGGGGAGTTCCTCTCTGTTTCTCCTTAGGTTGACCACGGCTGTGGATTTACCTCCAGAGTTCATCCACCTTTACATCTCCAACTGCATCTCCACCTGTGAACAGATCAAAGACAAGTACATGCAGGTACACTACCACACTTCACCCCTAATAATAATGATAAGAACAAAGTCGTTTGTTACTCTCCTCTAATCTGACCATAATATTAATAATTTTATGGCGCTTTCCGTCGCCGGTCGGTCAGGTTTAGACACCAGAACTCGTAGTTCACTAGAGTTACGGTGATTAAAAGATGGAGGTCTGTGTTCAAATCAGATGTTACTTCCCTTCCTGAAGGTTACCACGGTGACACAGTTTCGTTTTTCTGGGGAGGCAGGCTGATCTCATGAAGTTGTGTATGTATGACACACCAATATTGGGGTGTTATCAAGACGCATACTGGCTTTTTAGCGTGTATATCTACGCCGTTTGGCCTCTGTTGACTTACATTACCTTTTGTTAGCGTGTGAATTTACGCCATAGCGAGTAGTATGAAAGGAAAAATTATAGTGGTACAGCAGCAAAATCAGTCACACAGCACAGGATATAAATGAAATACTAGGATACAATATTCAATTCAATTCAATTCAATTTTATTTATAGTATCAATTCATAACAAGAGTTATCTCAAGACACTTTACAGATAGACCACACTCCATAATTTACAAGGACCCAACAGTTCTAGTAGTCTCCTCCAGAGCAAGCAACAGTGCAACAGTGGCGAGGAAAAACTTCCTTTAAGGCAGAAACCTCGGTCAGACGATGATGATTTAGATAAAGAAATAATTGAATTAAATTGATAAAGATCAAGTGAAGCAAAGCAGTCTAAACATGTATCTGGTTTTACAGCTGTTTCTGAAGTTCCTGAGTTTAGAGATAATATGCATACATATAATATACATGAAACTAGTATTGGAATATATACAAGTTGGAATACAAAAATGTTGCCGCTGGTTAAATAATATGATAGTAAATCCGTGAAGGGAGGTTGGTTGGGGGGGGCAGGCATCGTGTCACCCTGTGTCCCCCTTGTGTGATATTTTTTAAACTCAACCGTCGCCACGTATGTTTACGTCCGCCGTTGACATACACGTGGAGAGCTGAAAATGCGTCCAGATAACAAGCCGCTTGGCTTAGGAAAGTGGGCGTGTATATTTACGCCAAGTCATGATGTCATTTTGGGGGAGCACAGTCCCGTGTCTTTATCAACCGTATAACAGCAAATGGGATTCTCATTAATATATCACTGCAAAGATTTTAGCAGCGCATGTTTCTGTACATTAAAGGGTGACAACTGTTTGATTCAACCCGGACCCTACGTTCCTGTGTGTTTGTGTCTAAGTGACTGATGGGAACAACAATCTTTTACATAGTATATTTATTTATTTATTTAATATACTGTTTGTATGTACAGTGAGGAAAATAAGTATTTGAACACCCTGCTATTTTGCAAGTTCTCCCACTTAGAAATCATGGAGGGGTCTGAAATTGTCATCGTAGGTGCATGTAAATGTAAATGTGCTGTATTTATATAGCGCTTTTCCAGTCTTAACAACTGCTCAAAGCGCTTTTACATCTACAGGAAACATTCACCATTCACACACATTCATACACTGTGGCCGGGGCTGCCGTACAAGGTGCCACCTGCTCATCGGATAAACATTCACGCACATTCACGCACATTCACACTCCGATGCGCAGCACCGGGGGCAACTCGGGGTTCAGTGTCTTGCCCAAGAACACTTCGACAATGACTGCAGGGGCGGGGATCGAACCACCAACCTTCCGATTGGCAGGCAACCTCTCTACCACTGAGCCACAGCCGCCCCATGTCCACTCTGAGAGACATAATCTAAAAAAAAAAATCACAATGTATGAATTTTAACTATTTATTAGTTTGATACAGCTGCAAACAAGTATTTTAACACCTTAGAAAATCAATGTTACTATTTGGTACAGTAGCCTTTGTTTGCAATTACAGAGGTCAAATGTTTCCTGTAGTTTTTCACCAGGTTTGCACACACTGCAGAAGGGATTTTGGCCCACTCCTCCACACAGATCTTCTCTAGATCGGTCAGGTTTCTGGGCTGTCGCTGAGAAACACGGAGTTTGAGCTCTCTACAAAGATTCTCTAGTGGTTTTAGGTCTGGAGACTGGCTAGGCCACGCCAGAACCTTGAAATGCTTCTTACCCAGGGTGTCCGCTGGGTTTCAAAAAGTATTAAAAAGTGATAAATCTAAATTGTCAAAAGTGTTAAATGTAGTCTCAGAGGTATTTTCGTTTTTTTTATTATTATATTTTTTTTCAGACTATCAGGTGTCCTATTCTGATTGAAATTACATCCTGCGTTTACGTTTAAATATGGGCTTTGGCATGTCTGGGCACATAATCAAAGATCTTTCGTCTCCGTCTATGTTTGATGCTGATGTCATATTCAGTGGTCGTTCGACATCATCTCAGAACACTGCGCGCTCAACAGAAGTGGCTGGCTTACGTTTTATTTTAGACTTGCTTCAAGCCATATCTTCAAAGACTGGACAACCATTGTTGTCTTTTAATAGGCAAATGCAAGTTTTCTGATAGTGTTTAAGGACTGGCTCAGGCCTGTAATAGGGAATAACAGGCAGGCTTATTGTTCGGTGTGTAAAAAAAAAACATCAATGTCAACTGGATGGGAGCTAACGAACTTCGGTCGCATATGCAATCCACTAAACATTAAAATGGAATGCGTGCTCGGAGAGAGCAGTTAGTTATTCAACCAATCTCAGCTGTCTGTGCGGCTGCACCTCCACCAGCACCGCCGCAAATTAGTGCCACTTTAGGCCCACTGGCCAACGCTACGGCTCCATCAACATCTGACTTCCGGATGGCCATATAAAGAAAAACACTCCCAAAGCATGATGGTACCACCCCCATGCTTCACAGTAAGGATGGTGTTCTTGGGATGGTACTCATCATTCTTCTTCCTCCAAACACGGTTTTCGGAATTATGACCAAAAAGTTCTATTTTGGTCTCATCTGACCACATGACTTTCTCCCATGACTCCTCTGATTATCCAAATGGTCATTGGCAAACTTAAGACGGGCCTTGACATGTGCTGGTTTAAGCAGGGGAACCTTCCGTGCCATGCATGATTTCAAACCATGACGCCTTAGTGTATTACCAACAGTAACCTTGGAAACAGTGGTCCCAGCTCTTTTGAGGTCACTGACTAGCTCCTCCCGTGTAGTTCTGAGCTGATTTCTCACCTTTCTTATGATCATCGAGACCCCACAAGGTAAGATCTTGCATGGAGCCCCAGTCCGAGGGAGATTGACTGTCATGTTTAACTTCTTCCATTTTATAATGATTGTTCCAACAGTGGACCTTTTTTTACCAAGCTGCTTAGCAATTGCCCCGTAGCCCTTTCCAGCCTGGTGTCTTTATGCAGCTAACGACCTCAAACAGGTACATCTAATTTAGGATAATAAATGGAGGTGGACATTTCGAAGGCAGACTAACAGGTCTTTGAGGGTCACAATTATAGCTAGCTAGATAGACAGGTGTTCAAATACTTATTTGCAGCTGTCTCATACAAATAAATAGTTAAAAAATCATACGTTGGGATTTCTGGATTTCTTTTTTTTTTGATTATGTCTCTCCCAATGGACACGCACCTATGATGACAATTTCAGACCCCTCCATGATTTCTAACTGGGAGAACTTGCAAAATAGCAGATACTTATACTTATTTTCCTTACTGTATGTATGTACAGTATGTATGTGTGCATAGTGTGTATATGTGTGTGTGTGTATACAGTATGTATGTAGGGCTGCACAATTAATCGAATTTTGATCACGATTTTGACTTCCCACAATCAAATTTGCGCGATTGAGCGTTTTTTTTTTTTTTTTAAAGAGTCATTTCATAGAACGCTCCGCGTTTTTTGCATAGCCCATCTACCGCTCCGTAACACCTGTCAGATCATTTGCCAGTCAGAGTTGTTCACTGCACCCCGTGCAGCTTAGTCTCTAGATGTAGACAGTCACAGAGGACAGAGTAACGGGAGGAAGTGCTAGTCGGTGCTAGTTAGCGTCTGTTAGCTGTTAGTTCCTCTAGGACGCACCGGTGCTAATGTCCTCGCATCCGCTGCAATGCTGTTTATATGGATATGCATGTGCAAATGTATGTTTGTAAATGTATTGTATTTATATGTATGTGTGTGTGTGTGTGCTTGTACTGTGTGTATATATACTGGACCAATGTCAAAGATTGTTGTTCAGTCCAGGTTAAAAATAACGGTCGTTACCATTTAATAATTATTTCATCCAGACCAAACGTGATGACAGAATTTCAACACAAGTCTTCCGGCATTTAATCATGTCCAGTTTGCTAAGACTCCCCTTTGTGACGCAGCGTTTCCATGGGGATTGCATCCCAATCTGAGAGTGTTTTTCTCTCTGTTCTCCAGAACCGTCTGGTCCGTCTGGTCTGCGTCTTCCTCCAGTCCCTGATCCGGAACAAGATCATCAACGTCCAGGACCTGTTTATTGAGGTCCAGGCTTTCTGCATCGAGTTCAGCCGCATCCGAGAGGCCGCCGGCCTCTTCCGCCTCCTCAAGACCCTGGACACAGGAGAAACCCCAGCTGAGGCCAAACCTGCCAAATAGTGGTCCCCAGAGACAGTGGACAGACAGAAGGGTCCGAGGCAAGCGTCCTTCATGTCTCTGTTCAACACCACAGTTAATAGTGTAAATATGTAGTGACGCTTTCCTCTCTGAACTCTGTCATTATTTTCCTCTCTTTCTGTCTCTCTCTCGTTCTTTGTCTCTCTTTGTGTCTCTCTCACTGTGTTTTTTTCTCTCTTTCTCTTTTTTCCAGAAGTAATTGAACAAAAGGATTAACTCAGTTCACCTTTTCTTTTTCTTTTTTTACCAGAGCTCTCTTTCCTTTGGAAAATGTTGCATCTTTTCTTTAATTATTAAACAGATTTGTTTAATTGAATCTTGTATTTTAATTATTCAGTCATATTTTCTCCTCAGTTGTTGTCGTCGATCTTAGGGTTGGGTACCGAACCCGGTACCGACCAAATCACGTCAGTACTACTGTAAAATGAAACTTATCTGATCTGTCCTCTCTGCATATTCACAGAGAGCGGAGGTCTGACACACACACACACACACACACACACACACACACACACACACACACACACGCGTTACACTCCCTCTGAGACGAGCAGACTGAGGTTGTAAGAAAATCTTTTTTTTCTACAGCAACAAGGCAACCCAAAGAGTTTTACATGAAACAATTAGAAGGCTAAAACAGGCTAAAATATAATTATATACAAATGCAAGAAAAAAAGTTACAGTGAAAAAGAAATTAATAATGTTATAGGTTGTAGGGACAGGTTTGGGAGGAGAGAGGGAGCGGTTTTATTTTTCTTTAGGTTTTGTCAGGGTAAAATATAAATAAATATTTTGTTTTAATTACAGGGGGAAAAAAGTACCTTTTGGTCCTGGGAACTGAAATTCGGGTATCGGGACTATTATTGGTTTATTGTGAAAGTCCATATGTGTGAAAGAAACTAATCATCACTCAGCATTTTAACCTCTGAGTCAGCTGTTACTGGAACCATTTAACGTCAGGGTTCAACGCTGAGCTTTTTTTCCACTTGTCTGGTGGGGAAAGTTAAAATAATTCTCCATTTTTACTGGCACCTATACATTTTTTTTTTTTTTTATTCAGCCGCACAGAATTGTTTTTTGGGTAAAAAGCGTTAAAATAGAACGTAACAATATCGGAAAAATAATCAGATTTGGACAAAAAGAGATTTGGAAAATGTTTGTTTATGACTATTTTTGGCATACTATGACTTTTTATGACTTTTTGAACATACTGCACTTAGTTTTTAGATATGTGATGACACCTCTTGGGTATTCTTCTCTGACTTTTTATAACTTTTTTTTGACTTACTACTGTATACTTTGACTTGTTATGATATTTTTGAACATAATATACTGTAACTTTTTATGACTTTTTTATCATACTACACTGTTCCATATTGTGATGACCCCTCCCTGCAGGTGATTAGGAGCCAGTCCCATGCCCAGGTGGGGCAGGAGCATCAACCACACCTGAATCCACTCTGCCTGATTGCGTCCTGATTTCTATTGAAGAAGGTTAGTTAGTTAGTTAGTTCATGTTAGTTCATGTTTATTGTCCCCATAGGGAAATTAGGTTGCAGATCACATCACATCACATGGTATACAACATTAACACAGATAAGGCAGGGAGGAAAAACAAAAAAACAAGACATATATACACCACCACTTGTACCATAAACCAGAATAATATGAAGGGGGGGGGATGTAGAATTCCAGACCAGCTGGGAGAAAGAAGAGAATAAAATAGATACACAAAATATATATATATTGGTTGGAGCTGTTCCCTGGTTTTGGTTAGGTTTGTCTTTTGGGTTCTGTTTTTTTTTTCCTCACCTTCACGTATTTGCACTACCGAAACTACTATACTATAACATGTTTTATACTATATTATGGTCATATTTCATTTGGGTTGAATAAATTGGTTTTAATTTGATGCTTAATTATAATTATGTGTGGTGTCTCTTCTTTTGTTGTGAATTTGAGCTGGTTCATGACATGATACTATTAAGTTTTTTTACATAATTTACTATGCCTTTGTTGACATACTATACTATGACTTTTTATGACTTTGGACATACTATACTATAACTTTTTATGATGTTTTTTGATTTAATAACTTTACTATGCCAAGACATTTTATAACTTTTTCAACATACTATGAGTTTTTATACATTTTTCAACATACTATACTATATTTAGGAAGTCTTAAATTGCTCTTTATCTCAGGTATGTATTAGTTGTTTAAGGAAAATCTCTCTGAGCTTAAATACATCAGGACAACACAAGGTTTAATACAAAAATCTGTTTATTTGTTTGTGATTTGCATACTTTTATAATCAAGAGGAATCCTGAGAGTCAATATTTATCCCAGAAACAAACGGTAACATGTGAAAACATCAACAAATCTTTAAAATGCTGCAGAGAATTACAAGGATTCAAACTAAATAATGCAACAAAAAAAGGTTTTAACAATCACATTTGAAATCTTTGTGGAAATAAAACAAGAACTGCTTGAGTTTAAAGTCAAAGTTTTTATAAAGTATACATTGGCTTGAATAAGTTTACACACCCATGCTAAAGTTGATTAAAAAGACGAATAAAAAACACCTTTTGGGAATCAATCCTAATGCCTTAATTAAAACAAATTAGAAAAATCCAACCTTTAAGGACACCAATTGTCTTTGTGAATGAATAATGTATCATAAAAACATACATTTTCTTCCTTAAAATACGTAAGTGTCCAGCCCCCTATGTGAAAATACATGGGCATAAGTACCCCCCATGTTAAAAATAAGTGTCCTCATCCATTTAATAACTGGCCTTTAATGATAAAAATCTGCCTGCCTCTATGGGAATTTAACAAAGGGGTGTATACTTATGTCCCTGTGTTTTAAGGAAGGACATTTATTTATTCACAATACATTCTTCATTTCCAAATAAAATTGGTGTCTTTAAAAGGTTGGATTTTCCTAAATTTTTTGAATTAAGGCATTAAGATTAATTTACAAAACATGTTTTTTTATTCCTCGTTTTAATTAACTTTAGCATGGGGGTGTAAACTTATTCAAACCACTGTATGTGAGGAATATCTGTAACAGACTGCTGTGGGGTATTTCATTTATTATGTTTGTACTATGTACTTTATTTTATTTATTTATGTATGTAAAGGAGCATTGTTGCTTTGCAAAATGAAATGTTTTGTTCTTACGAGAATTTGTAATGTAATTTGAAATTAAGTTTAATAAAACTTCTTTTAAAAGACTGCAGTGGTTTTACTGAACTTTTCTTTCCAATGTCGTTTTTATTTTGAGACATTGATGTTTTTGAATGCGTCCCATAATTTATCTTCCATTCTTCTTGTGTGTGAATATTTTGGGTGTCTGTGTTCTTCAGGCTATCTTCATGCCACGCGCCATGAGGCAGGCGAACACCGTCATCACCATCTTGGGTTTGATCTCCACCAGGTCCTCCGGCAGCGCGTACACCCGAGCGCCGATCTTTCTTGCCATGGAGATGGCGTACCTGGTAACACAACCATGCAGTGATGAGAACAACGTTTCTCTCTCTACACCTCTTCACAATCACTTTGGGACGTTGTTTGACATGCAAAATACAGCGTAAAATACAGTAAAAAAGAAATCATACATGATGTTTTTCGGTTAGATCTGACTGTCAAACTAGATGGTAAAATAAAGTTCTGTGGCGTTCATTTGCGTTCACCGTTAAAACATAATAAAATATTTAACCCACTAGTATCGATCAGGGCTCAGTATCGGCCAATACGCAGGTTTAGGAATAAGAATTGTATCGGGAAGAAAAAGACGGTATCAGACTCCGATACCATGTCTTTTTTGACATGACATATAAACAAAACTTGCTACATCTAAATGATCCAGTCCCATTAAATGAATTTAAGGCCATGTTAAAATGCCATGTAACTCCAAAATTTAACTGCCACATGTGACGTGTTCCTTTCCTCTATGTGTGATGCTTGTGTGTTTTGATTGTGCTGTATACAGATGCTGTATTTCTACATGCTGTATTCCTATGTGCTGTATTCCTACGTGCTGTATTTCTACGTGCTGTATTTCCACATGCTGTATTCCTACATGCTGTATTCCTACATACTGTATTTCTACATGCTTTATTTCGATTTAAATTGTAACTGGTGTGCCGTCCTGGCCGGGTCTCCCTTGGAAAAAAAGATTTCAATCTCAAGGGACTTCCTGGTTAAATAAAGTTTAAATGAGTAAAAATTAACATCAGATCATTAGTGAGGAGACGAGTTCCTACTTTGCGTTGTTGAGTTTCTCATCCTCCGTCAGGTCTTCTGTCTTCACCAGGTCGTATCGGATCGATCCGGGCTGGATGGAGTCAATCAGGTCCAGAACCGGCATGCTGCTGCTGATGGACAAGTCCTACACACACGCACACACACACACAGACACACACGCACGCAGACACACACACAGTCCCACACACACACACACACACACACACACACACACACAGACACATATACACAGACACACACACACGCAGACACACAAACACGCAGAAACACACACACACGCACACACAGTCAAACACATGCACACACGCAGACACACACACACACAGACAAACACATGCACACACGCACGCACACACACACACACACACACACACACACACACACACACAATTAAATCCTCCTTCCGTTACCACCAAAGACACGGAGCTGCTCAACCAGCGGTGCCAGAAGACTTTGTCATGAACTATATTTATGGAAAACAAGCTCAGAATGAAAAAGCAGCAATGTGATCATCACAACACACCTTGAAACTGGAGATTTTGGGTTTCCCGGCGTGTGTGAGAGTGTCGTTGACCCAGGACACGATGGTGTCGTCGGTCACCTTCTGTCCGTCGCCCAGGTCCTCCAGGATGTTCAGCGTGTATCTGAGGGAGCAGACAGCAGCTTTCAAAAGAAAGGCTTCACCTGCCTACGTGGTAGCAATATACACTCTAAGGGAAAGTCTATTTTAACAGCTAGCCAATGAGAGCCTGGCTTTCAGCATCCTTTACCCAGCTCATGAATATTACTGAGCTTAGGCAACATGACTTCAGACTGACCAGCTGTTGTTATTGGCCTTATTTCTCCTTTAATTTTTTTTTCAGTGGCTAGAGCTGACACACACACACCTCTGTAAAGAAAAAAACACTAGAGCGAGAAATTCAAGATGGGAAACTAACAGCTAACACACACACACACACACACACACACACACACACACACACACACACACACACACACACACACACACACACACACACACACACACAGAAACCTTACCGGAGTGTCCCAATTTAGTGTACTTGTCTTTTAACTTTTGTGAATGAAACTGAACCGAACATGAAGGTTTGAAAGCGTTTGAACTAAGAGTTGTTACCTCCTCATGAGCTGCCAGAGCAGAGCAAGGGTGAGGGTTCGATTCCCAGCGTTCAGGTCCTGGCCGGCAATGCCCACCAGAGAGAACTTGGCCACGTCCTTTCCTAACTTGACTGCGTAGTTGCAGTTCTCCAGCTGTGACAGACAGAGATTAGACTTCAGTTTAAGTTCTTTCAAAACAAATTTAGATATATAGACCTTAGTGGTCCCCTACTACTGTATCTGGAGTCTCTTTTATATAGACCTTAGTGGTCCCCTAATCATGTCTGAAGTCTCTTTTATATAGACCTTAGTGGTCCCCTAATACTGTATCTGAAGTCTCTTTTATATAGACCTTAGTAGTCCCCTAATACTGTATATCTGTAAATTCAGCCTTGGTGCAGAATTACAGATAACTTCTGCTAGGATTTTACACTATGAATAAAATGTAATAGAAAACTAAGTGCCAAGTTTTTTCTTGACAGAAGCCTTGTTTTGGATTGTGTGTGTGTGTGTGTGTGTGTGTGCGCGCTGTGGTACCTTCTTCATGTTGCTGCCCAGTTTGGGGTAGGGCGGCTTGTTGACTTGGTCCCAGTCCACTCGGACCTTAATCTTCTCGTACAACTGAAAGATCACCAGGGCGTCATCAATGTCTCTGTAACATGCACACACGCAGGCAGGGTCACACACACACAAACACACACAGACACACACTATCTGTGCTGCTACGCGTGTTTTTTTCTAGAGCCCAAACGATATATTGGCCGATATTAGACATTTCCCAAACTATTGGTATTGGCATTCAAAACGGTCCATAAAAATATGCAACATTAGCGTTCCATAGTCTTTCCACCAGAGGACACTCTGCAACGTCCTTGTTAGTGATGCCGTTGCATAGTCTGTCCACCAGAGGACGCTCTACAACGTCCCTGCTAGTGATGGCGTTGCATAGTCTGTCCACCAGAGGACACTCTACAACGTCCCTGTTACTGACGGCGTTGCATAGTCTGTCCACCAGAGGACGCTCTACAACGTCCCTGTTAGTGATGGTGTTGCATAGGGCTGCACGATTATGGCCAAAGTAATTATCACTTTTTTTTTAGATTTTTTATTTGGTGAATAGGTTCAGCACGGGTCGAATGGCTGGTCAGCGGAGTTACACACGTTGTGTGAATGAAATGTGTGTATTGTCACTGCGCTGCATTTTTGTGAACTATGATATTCTGGCCATGGGTCACATCTCTCGCCTAGGTCCAGCAGCTCCGTCTCACATGCTGTTACTCCACGAACTGAAGTTAGTTGCATTCAATAACTTTTTCTGTGTTGGCGTGGCCGCCGCAATAGCAGAGTTACCAGCGGAAATATATACCAATATACAGCTGTGTTAATAATTGAAACTGTGGTAAAATGTCAGAAGTGTCGACCGGCAGCAGCTGTGTCTCTCCATGTTGCTACGCAGAAGTGTATGAGTGAATGGGGGCGGGGCTGCACAGAGAATAAAAGGAGCAATCCAAACACAGACACGGCTTTACAGAATAAATGGGTCATCTAATGAAAAATTAAACCATATCAATATAAACAACATTGCTTCGTTTATGGAGAGGCAGCGGATGCGAGGACATTAGGTGCACCGTGCAACGTGAGGAAAAATATTACTCGCACCCTAGAGGCCTGTGAGCTAACAGACACTAACTAGCACCGACTAGCACTCGTCACTGCTGTTGTCTGAAAAACAACAGATGGGATGTTGCGTTTACTGGTAAACTGGTCAAACTTGTGACCGATGTAGGACGCTTGCTATCTGTTGTGGAATTTTCCTTGCGTTACTCTGTCCTCTGTGACTGTCTACATCTAGAAACTAAGCTGCGTGCAGGAAACAACTCTGACTGGCACATGATCAGACAGTGGTCAAAATTGTGAGCGTCATTAAAATTTGATTAATTGTGCAACCCTAGCATTGCATAGTCTGTCCACCAGAGGACGCTCTACGACGTCCCTGTTAGTGTTGCCTTTGCATAGTCTGTCCACCAGAGGACGCTCTACAACGTCCCTGTTAGTGATGGCATTGCATAGTCTGTCCACCAGAGGACGCTCTACAACGTCCCTGTTGGCAACACTGATAATGTGTTAATGTGTTTTTGTTCAAAGGACTTTCATATCTTAAGTTTAGATTTTTATACATTTTATTCATCAGAACTTTAATATAGTTTGATGTTCTGCTGAGACAATAAAACAAATTATAATCATATTATTTTAGTGAGAACTCATAAATAACTGTAAATAACTAATTTGTTAACTAAGTTAGGGAGGGAGTTAGATTGTATATATATATATGCTATATCAGCTGATACATCGGAACTTTGGATTTTTAAATAACCAAATATTTGCATTGTATCGGTCTAGCCGGCTCTAGCTGCTTCTACTTATGTCTTTTAAATGAAATAGCCAGTAAAATAAAGGCTTTTTAAAAAATGTTGAGGAAGGGTGCCTTGGATTTCCCTTTTTTTCTATACTTAACTGAATTCCCGACCCCAAAGAGCACCTTCAAACATCTGACTGAACTTCCTGAGCACCCTGGACTTTTTTTTGTCTTTCCACCTAAGTCTTTTATTTGCTTCCATATTTCACCTACTTTTTTTTTTTGAAGGCAGGAAAGCGATTTAGTGTTCTAGAGAAGAAGAGTAGCACAATGGAGAATATTTCTGGAATGGAAATCATTTATACCACCAAAAGCCTCCATGTGGCTTTGTGATACTATGTTGTTTCTAAAAATAAAAAAATAAATAAAATATTCCCTTAGAGGATCATCCAGAAAATTTTACAAAAACTGTGACCCTTTACGTCTTACTTTGAAAGACTTACTGCTCTTCCCTCTTCATAACTGCTAGGGATGGAAGGATGGTAGAGCACAGTGACTTACGACAATGATTATACGCTATCATGAGTGATAGAAGAAAGGTGTTTTTTTCTGTTATTATTTTTTAAATAGTATTTTATTTATTAATTAATTTTATTATTTTATTTATTTATTTATTTTTTTTTTTTTTTTCTACGTCCTTTTCTCGGAATAAGGGTTTGTAGTGGGTAGGACAGGGTTAATAGAAAGATGTCTTGTTACAATTGACATTGTAATGTTGGACTGTATGTTGTACTTTCTCTAACACATTAAAAATACTTGTAAAAAATAAAAAAGATGAAGAGTGCGTGTTCTTACACGTAGAGGTGGTTGACCCGAGGGTTGACCCCAAGCGAGTTCATCCAGTTCCTGAAGGTCCGCTCCTCCCTGGTTTCCCCTGGATGAAAAACATTGGTGAAATACCAGCAGAAGTGGTGTAACAAAGCTGAATAATAATAAATAAATGACTGAGATGTGAAGGAAGGCCTCATTATTCAAACATAATTTCTTTCTTTTTCAACCTGGACCCCAGTTTCCCATACATTGTCTGCTGTCTGTCTGTTTTACATGTATGTTAACGTCTCTTCGTAGACATACACACGCATAGTTCATAATGCATACAGATAACACGCCACAAGTCGGGGTGTATGTCTACGCGAAGTCATGATATCACGTTGAAATGACAAAACAAATCTTTTTCTGACAGGCTCAGATTATTATTCTAAGTGTCTAAGAGTAAGATCCTTTTAATTTAACATGAAACAGACCGGAAATCACCATCACCAAACCCAGCAGACTCCATGTAAATAATCAGTACTTCTGGCGTGTACAGAAACAGACTCCATGTAAATAATCAGTACTTTTAGCGTGTATAGAACCAGACTCCATGTAAATAACCAATACTTTTAGCATGCATAGAGCCAGACTCCTTGTAAATAATAAGTACTTTTAGCGTGTATAGAGCCAGAATATCACCACATGTAAATGGGTGAATTAAGAGTTTATTTCAACCAGACCAGAGTGGTGATTGTAGGAACAGTGGGAAGACGAACCAAGACGGCTTTTGGTAGTTTTATTTTATTTCTGTTGACTTTGAATGAAGTGAGTTTTACAATGTTAAAGTCCTAATTATTTACATGGAATCTGGTGGGTTTGGTGATGGTGACTTAGGGACTTTCATGTTGAACTAAAAGGATCTTCCTCTTTAACAAAAAACTATTTCTCTGTAGGGTTCCTTTCCATAATATTGTCAGACATTTCAAATAATAATTTAAGCCTTTCAGCCGCAAAACAGGACTTTTAGTGACTTTTAGTGGACGCTAACTGACTCCACATCGTAATGCGCAATTAGACACAAAAACATGGGAAAATAGGTTGAAAAATACCAAAGTTACCCTTAAAGGTTGGACAATAATCTGTGTGCTTTGGATATTCTTGTTCATGCTTGATGGGAAAACATCTACTTCTTTGATATAGGAACTTATGTTCTTTTTATTTACCCAAAATAACATGATTGATTCCACAAAACGCTCTTTGGCAAATACAAATCTCTACTTTCACTAATGTTGGGGTGTCTTCTTAAATTTTATAGCATTTGAAAAACAAATTATAGTGGTTTTGAAATAGTATTGAGTAAAAGTTGACGTATTCCAGTCTGTGATTATCATCAAAATCCATTCCTTTAATTTTAGTCTAAATAATTCTTAATTCCTACTTTTCTTACTCAAACATTAGGTATAATTTCCTATTAAATGAGGTTTATTGAGCATAAATCTAAATAAATAGACAAAAACATAAGAAAAAGTTAAAAACATCGATAAAAAAGCATCAACAAAACTCTGCACTACCTTCGATGGAGCTCCAGTCAAAATCCTGGTTCTCGGGTTTCTTCAGAGCCGGGTACTTGTTGAACAAATTGGCAACGAAAGCCAGGTTCAGTTTGGGGTTTCCGCGGACGACATCCGTTGGCATGACGAACTGTCGGGCTCCGAGCCGGTCGGCCTGATCCAGCATGCACTCAGCTCGCTTCACGTCGTCTTTCTCCTGCAGAGCAACATCCGGCTCCATTTACTTACATTACTTACATAAAATTATATATTTAAAAAAATTACATATTACTAGTTACATTACTTATTACATTACTTACATTTGCCTCCATTTACTTGCTACACTTGTTTAAAAAGGAAGATCTTCTGCTACGTTTCACCCTGCTCTTTTCTCCCCTCTCATTCCCCCTGCTCTGGTGTTTCCACCTCTCACTCGTGCTCTGGCATTTCCCCCCTCATTCAGGCTCTGGCGTTTATTCCTCTTTTTCCCCCTGCTCTGGCGTTTCCCCCTCTCAGTCCCCCTGCTCTGGCGTTTCCCACCTCATTCAGGCTCTGG
>NC_048417.1:25107351-25118844 GCF_013103735.1 Etheostoma cragini | reverse complement strand
CGCACACACACACACACACACACACACACACACACACACAAACACAGGACACACACACAAACACAGGACACACACACACAAACACACACATGAACATTGGACCCCCACACAAACACACAAAAGGTGTTATATTACTTAAAGGTATTATTATTATTATTATGATAATGATGATGATGAGTGCTCACCTTGATGTCGGAGCTGAAGTTACTGATCTTAGGGCCGCCGGCCGCCTCCAAGTGATAGTTGGCCCAGCGCAGCAGCAGCTCCTCAGGGGACAGTTTCATCAGATCCTCCAGACTCTCTCCGTCACGCAGCAGGGCAACCAGAGCTGCACACAACGCCAAATGGTGTCAAACATCTCGCTCAAAGAGCTGCACACAAAGCCAAACCGTCTCAAACGTCTCACTGTACAAATGTTTGTCCCGACGTGCTGTAACCACGTTCAGTGTTGTGTGTTTCTGCAGAACAGGAACCTGCTGAAAACCAGTCGTTAAACTCACTCAGGCCTGTTTATATTGTAATGTAATGTTACTTTTAACTTTCCTGTATAATAAATATGAGTGAATGACTCAAAGGTTTTTATTCCAGCTCAGAGGTCTGGAGCAAAATATCTTTTAATCCATTTACTTCTAACTTTAAAAGCAACATACAATTCAAGCTAAGTTCTCCACTTTTGTACCAATTTCGGTAACGCTACGTGGAATATGGTACTTTCCCCTGCGTTTTTAAATTTTTTATTAACAATTTATTGATCAATAGAACAATAATTTCCATTTAGAAAACGCACACACACACACACACACACACAAGGTGGTAGATTGCTCACCTTTATGTTGGAGCACACACATACACACACACACACACACACAAAAGGTTCTATATTACATAAAGGTATTATTATTGTTAATATTATTATTATTATTATGAGTGTGTGAGTGCTCACCTTGATGTTGGAGCACACACACACACACACACACACACACACACACACACACACACACACACACACACAAACACACACACACACACACACACACACACACCTTCGTTCTTGCTGAGCTCAATGTCGGCGAACAGCCCAATCTTGATGATTTGCCAGAGCAGACCGAGCACCAGGTGCTGTCGGCCCTCCTTGATGTCCTCGGCTCCAATGTTCACCACGTGGCAGCCGATGGCCGACGACGAGTTCAGAGCCAGGTTCAGGTTCTCCTGTCGCCCAGAATAACACAGGTTCAAGTTCAGGTTACTTTATTTTTACCACTGTATTGTATGTGTATATATATATATATATATACATTGCAGGCCAAAAGTTTGGTAACACCTTCTCATTGAATGTGTTTCCCATTATTTTCATGACTATTTACATTGTGCACTGAATGCATCAAAACTATGAATGTGGAATTATGTACTTAACAAAAAGTGTGGAATAACTGAAAACATGGTGTGGGGGTGCTTTGCTGGTGACACTGTTGGGGATTTATTCCAAATTGAAGGCATACCACAGCATCCTGCAGCGAGATGTCATCCCATCCAGTTTGCGTTTAGTTGGACCATCATTTATTTTTCAACAGGACAATGACCCCAAACACACCTCCAGCCTGTGTAAAGGCTATTTAACGAAGAAGGAGAGTGATGGAGTGCTGTGCCTCCATAGTCACCGGACCTGAACCCAATCAAGATGGTTTGGGGAGAGCTGGACCGCAGAGTGAAGGCAAATGGGCCGACAAGTGCTGAGCATTCTGGGAACTCCTTCAAGACTGTTGGGAAACCACTTCAGGTGACTACCTTTTGATCATCATCAACAGAATGCCAAGAGTGTGCAAAGCAGTAATCAGAGTAAAGGGAGGCTGCTATGAAGAAACTAGAACAGAAGACATGTTTTCACACTTTTTTGTTAAGTACATAATTCCATATGTGTTCATTTATAGTTTTGATGCCTTCAGTGATAATCTACAATGTAAATACTCATGAAAATAAAGAAAATGCATTGAATGAGAAGATGTGTCCAAACCTTTGGCCTGTACTGTATATACAGTATATGAATTATATGTGTTAGGCTACGTTAAATGCAGCGTGTGGGTAAGTTTAGATAAACAAAGGCAAGAGACGCTAACAGATGCCATAGCGATGTGGATAGCTACAGACTGCAGGCCCATTAGGGTTGTGGAGGACAGGTCTGAGAATCGCAGCAACGATGGCAGGTATGAGATTCCTTCAAGACGCACCATCACAAGAAGAATACACGGGTTGTAAAAAACAGTGTCTCTGCTTTACAGCGTGTTGGACAGTGTCCCTCAGTGTCTCTGCCTAACAGCGCGTTGGACAGTGTCCTTGCGAAGTGCAGAAAAGTTGTGGGGCACTCTAAACCCAGTCCAAGTGCTGCAGAGTTAGAGCAACAAAAGATGAACGTGTAAAATAAGAAGGAGTCACTTATACAACACGTTCCAAACAGATGGAATTTGTCTCTGGACATGATAAATACATTGTTTAAGTAGAGATGTACACTAAATATTTTATTTAACTGTTACTTTATAAACAAAATGCTGGTAAGGTTTTGCAGAACAAATGTTAAGGCCCTTTCTTTCATATGGCAGAACATTAAAAAAAAAAATTGCACTATATACACTACTTTTGAATTCATTATTTTATTTTGCGGAAATTATGCGATTAATCGCGAAAATTGTAATCGCTGCCCAGCTGTAATATATATATGTATATAAATATATATATAATAAATAAATAAATACATATTTATAATAAATAAATAAATATTTAAAATAAAATGGCTTGTTGTTATCTTATATACATATATATAATCGATCCCTGGTCTCGAAAGGTAATGTAGTCAATGGAGGCCAAACAGCTTTTATACACCCGTTAAAAAGCAAGTATGCGTCTTGATAACACGCCAATAATGGCATACGGATTGCCGTGTAATACATTCGCCATGTCACGACATCAGTCTGGATACAGATACCTAGCATGTGTGTTACGAAAATACAGGCTGTGCAAATTCTGCAATCTCCATCAGTGTGACGGCCGCTAAAACAAAGCAGTTTTTAAATCGTTTTTACACCTTGGAATTAAAAACGTCTTTCTGTAAGGGAGAAGAGGAAAGTGCTGTCATATGAAATGGAAACGGTTATCCGCTGTAGCTGTAGAGGGACACTGGGAACAGGACTTGCAGGATAAACACACACACACACTGACTGTCCATCTCACCTGGACGGTGAACGGTGTGAGCTTCTTCTTGTTGATGGTTCTCTCATCGATGGTATCAGGCACAGACAGGTTGATCATCTTACTAACAAAAGACAACACACAGTTACAGGATAGGATAAAGCAAAATCTATCCAATAAAGGCCTCAAAATGCCCCAAAAATATTCTTAAAAATTCTGTAAGACAGTAAAAACATGGCGGAGATGTTGTTCACGTACCAGAACACGATCCCATCTCCCATGGCGGTGAACAGGTCATCGCTGTTAGGATCCATGGGCAGGACGTGTTTGCAGTCTGCGTCCTTCTCCAGAGCTTTATTGATCCAGTTCACGAAGGCCACCTTCTCTTCCTCTACAGACGGAAGAAAGCTTGTGTCAGGTCACAGAGAGAAACCTCGCATCAGGTGACAGAGAGATATCTCGCATCAGGTCACAGAGAGATATCTCGCATCAGGTCACAGAGAGAAACCTTGCGTCAGGTCACATAGAGAATGCAATTTCTCCTTTTAACGTCTTAAAACGTTTATTGTTATTGCAATAAACCGCACCAAGAAAGAAACTGCGTGCATGCGTGTGTGTGTGTCTCTGTGTGTGTATGTGTTTGTGTGTCGCTCTGTGTGTGTGTGGGTTGCTTTATGTATGTGTTGCTGTGTATGTGTGTGCGCGTGTGCACGTGCGTGCGTTTGTGTGTGTGTGTGTGATCACAGACCGGAGTACGAGTGCTGGGTGCCCGACTGCTCCGAGGTTCCCGCCACGTGAAAGATTCCCTCTTTCTTATTGATTGCCTTCCTGAAGGTCTGTGCCACCTCGCTGCTCTTCAGCCCGTGGACGATCTGGTTGGGACGCCAAGAAAAAGAATCATCATCATTAGAAAGACCAAAAGGTAGGACTGCAAAATAAAACACCACATCTGGTATTCTGTTTGTCCTTTAGATAAAAACATACATTAACAGTTTTTTACAATTACTTTGACAGATTTTTCAATACTTTTAACAATTTTCCAAAACTCTTAACACAGTTAGCACGACATCTGCATTTGTAAGCTATACTATTAACACATTTCTTGTTGCTTTAACACAGAATGCATATAATTCACACAAATTTAAAATGCTTCAACTCCTTTCACAAACAAGCTTAAACAAGACCAAAACAATACATTTTTACAGACATATTTACCAATGCTTTAACATGTATGTCAGAACAGATAACACTATGTTCTAAACCTAACCTTACAGGCTAAAGTCAAAGTGAACAACTATTCATATTGGGAATTGAAAAACAAATATATTCCCAGTATTTTATTCCATTGCTAATGAGAAACAGCTTATTGAAGTTGTGCAATTGTTGAAATCACAGCTGATTCGCATCTAGGAAGCACACCGGTGTTGAGGTTCTTTCAATCACATGATCCCATGTTCTAAAAGAGGACTCTTTGGGATGGTCTTGGCGGGAAAAGGAAAATTTAGAGCAACAAAAAGAGAGAAAGAAAGAAAGAAAGAAATCCCTTCACAAGGGCAAGGAAGACGAGTACCAGGACAAGGGAGAGGAGTGGGGCGAGGTAAAGAGAGAGGAGTTAGAATGCATGGTGGCGCTCAAAGGACAGAGGTAGGGTAACTGATCAACTAAGAACTACTATCATTGACCATGTCATAAACCACAGGCACATCACACAGAGAGGCTGGTGAACGCACACAGCAAAATATCAGCCAGGACACCGTGGCATCTATTGTCCGTATTTTCAGAGAAATAATACAATAATAATATTATTAATATTATTAATAATACAATTTCTGTGATGGGAACGTTTCTAATAATAATTAATAATAATATTTTATTTATAAAGGAAAGAAATTACAATGTTTTCACTCTGTTGTTATTACCCATTACACACAGGCCTGAACTACACACACATGCTCAGTACCTACACATGCACTAATGGAGAGATGTCAGAGTCTGGGGCCCATGGAAATGCGCCCCGAGCAATTGGGGGTGCCTTGCTCAAGAGCAGCTTGGCATTGTCCACGAGGTGAACAAGCATCTCTCCAGCTACCAGTCTCAACTCCCTACTTTGATACAAACAGGGACTTGAACCTGCGACCCTCCGGTTCCCAACCCAACTCCCTACTGACTGCCACCCCAAATGATGAAGGAAAGGCTTGATCCCACCAAGTTGCTCATCAAATCGAAGCGTTGACGTCAACGCTGCTGCCAGTTCCGCCGTTTAAATGTGCTGTATTTATATAGCGCTTTTCCAGTCTTAACGACTGCTCAAAGCGCTTTTTTACATCTACAGGAAACATTCACCATTCACACACATTCATACACTGAATATATCTTTGTTGGTGCCTTTCCTCAAACCCGTCTATTCAGGACAAGACTGCAGCTAGTGTTGCGCCAACCACGCGGGCGTGTGAACAGTTTTGGCGTTCCCATGACGTCACACTGGCGCTCGACAGCTCGGGTGCAGCGAGTACACTGGAAGTATAAGTCTCGAAACGAAGCCAAAAACGAATACTGAATCCTCCTCCCATCCTCATCCACTAATGGGTGGGGGGGGGGAATCACCAGACGCCTCTCGATACGATATCATCACAATACTCTTGCCACGATGTTATTGTGATTTTAAAAATATTTCCATATTCTGCGATATGTTGCAATTCATAACCTTTTTTTCAGGTTCTAATTATTTCCCAATTTCAAATAACTTTTCCAAAAGGAAACTTTGTCAACATTTGTTTAATCTAAAAATATTAATTGCTCCAGATGTTCATATCACTTCAATGTTATTGCTGCAAAATGGGACAAACTGACCAACATCTATAACATATAATGTATAACAATAGATCCATACTTGGCGCCTGTGTATCGTTGCAGTATTGACACTGAAAATATTGCGCTGTATCGATTACCCCCCCGCCTCTATCCATTAACACATTAATTAGACCTTTGACCCACCTGCGTGAACTCTTCCAGGGTGAGCTGGTCGCTGGTCTTGGTAAGCTCCTGGACGATCTCGCGTACCCTGTAGCCCGGCAGCGGCAAATTGGCCGCGCGGAAAAGCGCTGTGAGCTCGTCCTTGCTGATGAATCCGTTGTTGTCAACATCTGGAAAAAAGACGGGAACATCAACCCTCAGACATGCAGGAAATCATCACAGGTCGGATTTGAACCCTGGACCTCTGCATTGAGGCACAAACCTCTCAGTACATGTCACATTCTCATTAGGGGCTGAGCCCCCCTGAGGGGTGTGATCTTAGAATTGCCAATGTGCTCAATCCCCATTGATTTGATTTTTTGATTTATTTTATTTTCACAACAAAGACATTAAAACCGCGTTATATGTTTCACAAAAAGATGTGATGGACAATTGCCAAAAAAACCTTAAGGGGTTTAATAAGTGTCAATCTCCACAGAAACAATTATATTTAACAATTTAAAAACAGTTAAATATTCAGTCCAGTCCATATTTCTGACCCTCTATTTAATAATATTATATTATATATAATATAATAATATAATATTTATCTGTATAAAACACTAAACTTAGTTTGAGTCGTACAAGAGTAGGGAGGCCTAATGAGACAAGATACTGGTGAAATTAATTATTAAAAGTAAAATTAAAACAAAAGTGCTGGGGAAATAACTTTTTTATAGAGCTATAAATGAATAAAGCAATTTGAAGTTGATTCACTTGGTAGACAGTAAGAATACTTGCCTGAGCAAACAGTGATTGGGAGAAGTGTCTACAATTTACACAAAATGTTATTCTTAAAGTTTGCTTCTGACGTCGAAGCTCTTTGATAGCAACTTAACAGTTTAATTAAATGTAGTTAATAAGGTGTTGCTGATGCAGCTTTTTCCTAAATCAAAAAAAGAAATGGCAAAACTCTCGCCGGTCGGTTGACCTACCAATCTTGGCAAAAGCTTCTCTAAGTTCCTCCTGCTCCTCCGGGGTGATCGGCGCCGCGGCGGCCATGTTGGGAGCCTGAAACTGACCTAGGACAAAGAGAACAACACCCGTCAGAGCCAGAGCGTGGCAGCACGGAGCAGCTCGCTGGCAGAAAAGGAGGAAGTTGGTACTTCCTGGTTGTTGTGATGACAGTTCTCACTTCTGCAAGGCAACTTCTTGCTTCAGCTGCACTTCCTACCTGACACCGGGGGTTCCTCTCTTTGGTAACTGAGTACATTTACTCAGGAGCTGTACTTAAAGGTCACGCAAAGGTTATGCTATTTTCTGATTCATACCTGTACTACGTTTTTGGGGATTTTCAATAGAACATTTTCACCCGCACCCTGTCACACATACGCTAATCCTAGTGGATGAGAAGTTGACAACTGGGTCGGTTTTAAAGGGCCCATGGAAAAAAGTCACTTTGAGTTTTTTTATGAAAATGTCACTTTATGAGTTTTCTTTACATTAACATTGCAGATTGACCCATTTTCCTATATCAATGTTCTTTTTAATTAGGCAAGGCAGCTATATTTGTAGTGCACATTTCAGCAACAGAGCAATTCAAAGTGCTTTAGACAAAAACAGTTCAAAAAACTGTCAAAAATAAAAACAGATAAAACACAAGAATAAACAGTTAAAAATTAAAAATTAAAACAGATAAAACACAAGAATAAAAGTTACAGTGCCGTATAGGAAATTAGACATTAAAGAAATGAACAACCATTTAAAGAAAGGCAACATCAAAAAAAGAAAGGTCTTCAGCCTTGATTTACAAGAACTGAGAGTAGCAGCGGACCTGCAGTTTTCTGGAAGTTTGTTGCAGATATGACGCGCATAGAAACTGAACACTGCTTCCCCCTGTTTAGTTCTGACTCTGGGGACAGAAAGTAGACCTGTCCCAGACAACCTGAGAGATCTGTTGGGGTCATAGTGTAGTAGAAGATCAGAAATTTATTTTTGCCCTAAACCGTTTATTGGTTTATAAACTACCAAAAGCACTTTGAAATCAATTATTTGAGGAACAGGAAGTCAGTGTAAAGACTTGAGAATTGGAGTGATGTAATCCACTCTCTTGGTCTTAGTGAGGACTTGAGCAGCAGCGTTCTGAATCAGCTACAGCTGTCTGATTGATTTTTTAGGGAGACCTGTAAAGACATCGTTACAGTAATCAAGTCTACTGAAGATGAAAGTATGGACAAATTTTTCCAAATCCTGTTGACACATGGACATATTCTTAAGGTGATAATAGGCTGACTTTGTAATTGTCTTAATGTGGCTGTTAAAAATTCAGGTCAGACGCCCTGACTACACCAAGATTTCTGGCTATGTTTGTTGTTTTAACATTGTCGTTTAAAGTTGAGCACAGACTTTTAATCGTTCCTCTTTTGTTACAAAAACAACTACCTAAGCTTTTCCTTCATTTCATTTCAGAAAGTTTTGGTATATCCAGCCATTAATTTGTCTAATCCAAAGAAAAACAAGTTTCTACAGTGATGATCTGTGGTTCGGAAATTTTTTCGGAGATCAAAGCAATTGAACTTTTTACTACTTTTAAAATAGTAGCCGGGGCTTTTTGTCTGTAACAGAAGATGGAAATCTTCTGTTACAGACAAAAAGTCAAGTGTAGCTCTTTTCCAGCCATCTCTCTATGTCCTTCACCTGATGCCTTTTTTGCTGTCTACAGTTTTTGTATTGGATTCAATTTTTTTTATTTATAGTATCAATCCATGACAAGAGTTATCTCAAGACACTTTACAGATAGAGTAGGTCTACAACACACTCCTTAATTTACAGGACCCAACATTCCTCCAGAGCAAGCCACAGTGCGATAGTGGCTAGGAAAAACTTCCTTTTAGGCAGAAACCTTGGACAGACCCAGGCTCTTGGTAGGCAGTGTCTGATGACCGGTTGGGGTTAAAATGAAGAAATATACCTCTTGTTTAGATTTGTCTTGTCTCGTGTCCTTGGCAGAGGGAGCAGATGTGTAGCGCAGAAAGTAAATTAGGTTAGAGGTGAACAGCTTTACTCCTGGCTTATTAAGGAAAAGTCCATGTGCTTTAAAAAGATGTCTGCGGTCCCAGAAAATGTTAAAAGCGTTAATGTACTGCAGAGAATGGACGGTATATTCAGTCGAAAGCCATTTGTTTAATGCCAACAGTCCGCTGAATCTCTCAGCACCTCTTCTCACTGGCGGTATAGGGCCACTGATAAACACATCTGCATTTAGGGAGCTGACTGTGTTCCGCAATTCCATAAAGTCGAGTTTCTGCAATTCAGACTGTTGCTTTATAACATCATGTGACCCTATATGCAGTATAATGTTCTTCACAGTTGGGTGTGCTGCCACGATATCCGTGATTCTTTAGGTCAAGTCTGACACCATGTCTTTTTACTTTTTTTTTAATCTTTTACAGCGGAGTCACCCACAATTCAGTCACCCAACTTGTAAGCTTTCCCTGTAGCTTTTTACTTTTTGAATTGCTCTTAGTCCTTACCCTGCTATGTGACCATGAGACGCAATCCCGGTCATACGATAGCTGTCCAGCGTCCTGCAGCAGAGGAGCAAATCTGTTATCAATATGCACACTGAGTTGTCGGGTACGCATTTTGTTGTTAATTTTCCCTATTGCAGCTGTCCACGGCTGTGTCCTACTAAGTACAGGGGTTGAAGAGGCGCTCTGCCTGGATGATAATGCAGGCCAGCCGGTCGTATCACAAAAACTCAGGGCGCTGTGCCCTGCCCGTTGTCCTCCCATTTCCCAGGAAAATGATTTACTCTTAGGCTTCACACCAGAAGAGTTCCAGGGAGGACTGCCACTTGTTGATTTATTACCCGTTCCACAGCCCTCGTGTTTCCTTGTGGTCCTGTTGGTGCTAATCAGCCCTGTGTTAGCATGCTTTTGTCCAATGTTTTGGGTCCATGGTAAAGTGGTGTCATTTCCAAATAATCCATTCACTTCCATGTTCACTTCTAATTGGTGAACCTTGGTTTCCAGAAGTACAATCTTCTGAAGGAGTTTTTAGTAGTCATCCACAGAGAAAGGAGGCATCTTGCTGCTAATTAGCTTTAGCTACAGTCACTGTGGGACAGATCCCATGGGCTCACCACCTGTGGGAGGAACCGCTGGGGTTGGGTGCGCTGCCACATGGGTGGCGGCGAAGGTCAGGGGCCTCGACGGACCAGACCCGGGCGGCAGACGCTGGCTCTGGGGACGTAGAACGTCACCTCTCTGTGGGGGAAGGAGCCGGAACTTGTGCGGGAGGTGGAGCGCTACCAGTTAGATCTGGTGGGGCTTACCTCTACGCACAGTCTCGGTTCTGGAACCATACTCCTGGATAGGGGTTGGACTCTGTCCTACTCCGGAGTTGCCCAGGGTGTGAGGCGCCGGGCGGGTGTGGGGATACTCACAAGTCCCCGGCTGAGCGCCGCTGCGTTGGAGTTTACCCCGGTGGACGAGAGGGTCGCCTCCCTAGCCCTGTGGGTGACGGGGGGGAAAACTCTGACTGTTGTTGTGCTTATGCACCAAACAAGAGTTCGCAGTATTCGGCCTTCTTGGATACCTTGAATGGAGTCCTGTGTGGGGCTCCAGTAGGGGACTCCATAGTTCTGCTGGGGGACTTCAACGCACACGTGGGCAATGATGGAGATACTTGGAGAGGCGTGATTGGGAGGAACGGCCTCCCTGATCTGAACCAGAGTGGTTGTCTGTTGTTGGACTTCTGTACTAGTCATAGATTGTCCATAACAAACACCATGTTCGAACATAGGGATGCTGACAAGTATACGTGGTACCAGAGCACCCTAGGCCAAAGGTCAATGATCGATTTTATAATCGTTTCATCTGATCTGAGGCCGTATGTTTTGGACACTCGGGTGAAGAGAGGGGCAGAGCTGTCAACTGATCACCATCTGGTGGTGAGTTGGGTCAGGGGATGGGGGAGGACTCTGGACAGACCTGGTAAGCCCAAACGTGTAGTGCGGGTAAATTAGGAACGTCTGGAGGAGGCCCCTGTCCGACGGACTTTCAACTCACACCGCCGGCGGAGCTTTTCGTGCATCCCTGTGGAGGCTGGGGGCATTGAACCTGAGTGGACAATGTTCAAAGTCTCCATTGCTGAAGCTGCGGCGGGGAGCTGTGGGCTAAGGGCCTTAGGTGCCTCAAGGGGCGGTAACCCACGGACACCCTGGTGGACACCTGTGGTCAGGGAAGCCGTCCGACTGAAGAAGGAGTCCTTCCGGGATACGTTATCCAGGAGGACTCCGGAGGCAGGTGCAAGGTACCGACGGGCCCGAAGGGCTGCAGCCTCTGCCGTGACAGAGGC
>NC_048417.1:25105852-25107251 GCF_013103735.1 Etheostoma cragini | reverse complement strand
GGAAGTTTGGGGTCCCCTGCTGGAGCTGCTGCCCCCGCGACCCGATACCGAATAAGCGGTCGAAGATGGATGGATGGACTGTGGGACAGGCTTGAGCTATTGGTAGGCCACCCTCATGCAGAAAAATGTTGAAATATGGCAATAGCCTACTATGTCTACAAAAAATGTATAGTCCAGTGATTTATAAGTGTCCAAGAACCGTTGCTCATAGTTTCTCTCAGAGGAAAAGCAAGATTATCAGCAAAAATATGCAAGCAGAGGCAGGAACAATCAGCAACAGCGTCTGCACTGTGAGAAGCAATAAATTAACTGATACCCACACAACGCTCTTTAGCAAGTACAAATCTCTACTTTCATTCATTATTCATTACTCTACTTATTCAATTTTATAGCATTTGAATTGAACATACATTCCTTTAATTTTGGTCTAAATAATTCATAATTTCTCCTTTTCTAACTCAAACATTAGGTATAATTTCCCATAAATTCGGTTCATTGACCATAAATTCCAAAAATAACTGTAAAACTAAAGAAAAAAGCCTCAAAAGTGTTGAAAAAAGGGAAAAAAACGTGTTGAATTTTACTTTTGACAATAAGACAACACAAGGGTTAAAACAATTTCCAAGAGCCGCTTGCACCGCTTGTTTGTTAAGACCAGTCTTTAGAGTGTGAATTGGGAAGGTATGTAGAAACTAGAGCCCCACCGATATATCGACAGATATCAGGCATTTCCCGATCTATCGGTATTGACATTTATAATGGGTGATTTTTTTAAATATTAATTCATCAGAATCATTTATAATGACAAATACATTTGTTTTGTAATTCAAGGTGTAGGAGTTGGTTTATAACTTCCACACTAGTACATTTTGTGTTTCAATTTAACTGCAGTCATAATTTCGTCCTGTTAACGTACCGTTTTTGTCTGAAGAAAGCAAAAAGCTGCAGATGAGGAAGAGTGAAACAATTCTGAGAAGTAGGTGATCATGACACACAGGGCTTTTTATTTCAGTCTGTGGTGACTCACTCAGTGGGTGTGTGTGGGTGTGTGGGTGTCAGAATTGTATGTGTGTGTGTGTCACTATATATGTGTGTGTGTCAGATGCCATGTTACATCCTGCTACGCTCTGCGGTGCCCAGCTACGTCCTGCTGTGCCTTGTAACGCCCACAGTGCCCTGCTATGCTACAAAGAACTACTACAAACAAACTCTTCATTCTAATCCCAACCAGTCGTCAGACACCGCCTCCCAAGAGCCTGGGTCTGAACGAGGTTTCTGCCTAAAAGGAAGTTTTTCCTCGCCACTGTCACACTGTTGCTTGTTCTGGAGGAAACTACTGGAACTGTTGGGTCCTTGTGGATTCTGGAGTGTGGTCTAGACCTGCTCTATCTGTAAAGTG
>NC_048417.1:25096107-25105752 GCF_013103735.1 Etheostoma cragini | reverse complement strand
GGCTGCAATGAAACAAAGAGTGAAAAATTTAAAGGGGTCTGAATACTTTCCGTACCCACTGTATATGTGTGTGTGTGTTTGTGTCAATATTGTATGTGTGTGTGTGTGTCATTACATGTGTGTGTTTGTATGTGTGTGTGTTATAACGTGTGTGTGTGTGTCTACTCAGTACGTGTGTGTGTGTCAACTAGTACGTGTGTGTGTGCGTGTGTGTGTGTGTCACTATTGTATGTGTGGTTGTGTGTGTGTATGTCGTTGTGTGTGTGTGTGTGTGTGTGTGTGTGTGTGTTTGTGTGTGTGTATATGTGTGTGGTTGTGTGTGTGTGCGTGTGTCAACTCAATACGTGTGTGTGTGTGTGTCAAGATGAATATACTGCCCAAACTATTGTATCGGTTTCATAATCTTCCACTTCCTCCTCCAAGTAACGTTCACTCAACTTAAAGATTGCACGGCCCTTTTTGAGGTTTTATTAACATTAATCATTAATTAATTAATTAAAAAATAATATATATGTTATGGAGAACTGGTCAAAATGGTTAAGCTATGTGTCATCTGTAAGACCTGATTTCATATAAACGCAAAAATAAGGTTTAATTCTTTTAATGAGAAACAGTATCTTTATAATTTTGTTCATGATGTGCTTATGTTTAACTGCTGTTTTACTTAATGCTCAAATCCTCCTTTTGTCATGTTAAATCCTTTACTCAAGAACAGTTTTTTTCCTTATCTTCATACAACGTCTTTGTATTTTTTTTGCATGATTCATTTATGGTAACTGCTGTGCAACTTAATGCACTAATCCTTCCCCTCCCCCTGTCATGTTATGTTGTATGTTCCGTGCGCAGATGGCACATATGTTTAGTTACTAAAAGAAAACCAATAAAAAATAAATAAAAAATAAAATGCCCAGTGAGCACAGTAGAGTACACAGGAGAGTTGTCCCCTAAAAGGTGGCTGAAGTGAAACAGCAGCGCCGTTCTGCGGAAGCAGAACTGAAACTCAGCAGCTTAAAACGGACATGTTTTTGGTTGTCTTTGTTTGAGCTGGTTGTAGTTAAATGAGTCAGTGTGACATTTAAAAAGGTGCTTCATCTACCTTCCCTTATTTGTCCATGACAACTAGCTTGTGTCATGTTGTTTCTGACGTTTCAGTTCATATTTGGATGTACAGTGGCTAGAATAAGTTTACACACCCAGGCTAAAGTGGATTAAAAGAGGAATGAAAAACATCTTTTGAAAATTCAACGTATTGCCTTAATTCAAAAAAATTGGAAATTCCTACCTTTAAGGACACTGATTTTCTTTATGAATGAAAAATGTATTGTAAATTAAAAAAAGCGCTAGGCTTTGCATAAATAAAGTCATTTGCACCATAATGGCAACAAGTTGCAAATGTCACACTAAAAAAAAAAATTCACCAGAATGCAGAAAGATGTTGCGTTTGAGTTTAAAAAATGTTTTTTAATCTTCACCAACGTATTCAATGTAACATATTATTTGCAACATTATTAGCAAATATTAATCAGCTTCACAATTTCCACTGATGATGGACTTACTTACATAGGTCACTAAGATCCACAGATCCAGTTAATACTAAGGACTCACTGGGCCACATGTATGATTTATTATATATATAATATGATGTTGTTATTCATAAAATCATGCCAACAATTCATTTATTAATAGCTTAGTATTCTATGCACTGAAAAGGAACATATAAAGGCTTTAGGAAGCCCTACACATTATTGTAGGCCCAGTAACTTCTACTGTTGTCTTTATTTTTCAAAGTTGTTGCTGTTTTTCAAAGCTTGTCACCTTTTCTTGAAGGTTTTGTCATTTGTTTTGACTTATTCTTGCCTTTCTTCATTTCTCTTTTGTATTGTCTTTTTTTCTTCTAAATTTTGGTCTTTTTTTCAAGTTTTACTGCTTTTTTCATTGCCATTTTTTCAAAGACTTCAACTTTTTTTTTTAAATGTTGTCACTTTTTTTGCCCAAGTGTTGCTTTCCTTCTTTCTATTGTTTTTTTCTAAAAGTTTTTATTGCTTTTTTGAAGTTTTTGTCTCTTTTTTTGTTAATAGGGGCTTACACTGGTTAAATAAAGGTAAAAAAATAAATACAAAACTTTACTTCCTTAGTCAGTTGTGATGCTCACATTATACTTTATGAAGTATAATGTATGTGTCTTACAGTCCTGACATGATGTCAGAGTTTCAGGAGCTTTTTTTGCAGTTGAAGTGAAGCTAACCACAAACTTCCTTTTCAGCTCGCTGCAGTGGTTTAACTTCCTTCTTCCTCTCCGCTGCAGGCCTCAAACGGCCTCAAACGGCCATCTTGCTCGTACAAAATCCTTTTCTTCTCACATGTGCACGTTTTAAAAACGTCAGTGATGCACAGTTTTAGGTTTTGTGTTGCATTTCTGAATACAAACATATTGCAATTTAAATACACACACACACACACACACACACACACACACACACACACACAAACACACACACGTATATACATATGTATATGTATATACATACATGTATATATATATACACACACACACACACATACACACACACACATATATATATATATATATAGCAATACATGCTTTTTTTGCACTTCTGGTTGGACGCACACTGTTTTTTTACTCTGCAATGACAATAAAGATGAATCTAATCTAATCTAATAACCCAGGAACATTTGTAAAAACAAACCTGAACAATAAGGGTCAATTAATAATTTTCAAATTTATATTGCACATACTTTTTATTTATACTGTTTCTGTTTTTACTTGTCTTCTGTTTCTGCATCCCTCTTTCACACAAACAGCAATAAAAAAAACTAAAATCACAATGCAGCTCTCACCTCTTACTTGTAAGTGTGAAATTAATTTGTTTAATCAATTGTGTACAGAGCTCTAAAACGGGAGCGATGCAGGTTTGAAGTTATTGCTTTGTGTTCTGTAATGAAGTGGGACCATTTGAGAGGAAAATCCTGTACTGTAACCTGATTATAAAAAGTAGATGTATGCAACACAGCGTGCAATTACAACTCTGTCTTCCATTCTATCACAAAAACACACACAGCAATAAAAACCCAGCGTTGCCTTCAGGAAACATCTGTTGCTTGGTTACCTGAGAGGTGAGGTAGGCAAGGATGGATCTCTGTGTGTGGAGGATTATTTTTCTCTTTCTTGTCCTCAGCTGGTCCGTCTGTCTGGCTGCTCGCGGCTCGACAGGCACTGGGTCGCCTCCAAAAGCAGGGCAACAAAGCATGTATTCAAATCTATGAGGAAGGAAGTGACACGCAAAGCTTTCAGAAAGAGGAATGAGGCATTTTTGTCTTTATATGGCAATGCACGCTGGCTGCAAGTTAAGGTGACCCTGCGGCGCAGGGTTGGGACGGGGTGTTGACCTTGTGTTATACCGTCTTCCCGTCAACCACACAACTTTTAGTTTTTTCCCGGTCAAAATCTTAAATTAAACCTTTTTTTCCACATGTGTTGTTGTTTTTCTACACTTTTCTTGATGTAATTGTAGTTTTTTTCTGAGATTTTTTAATCGTTGTTGATTTTTTCCAGCAATTTTGTAATTGAAAATTGATACACAGGAAGGATTCAGGAGCGAACACAAGAGCAAAGAGATCAGGCAGGATTTATTGATATAACAGGGTGAGACAAAGTGTTGAGGAAGTCAAAGTGTTGAGGAAAAAAGTCAAAAGGTGACAACCCCATAGCCAAGGAAAAGTTAAAACGATTGATGAATAGAGCCCATCGTGCCTTGCGCAAGTTCAGCTTCTTGGTGGTCTGAATATAGACGAGATTCTTATGGTCAGTCCAAACAATAAACGGTTGCTCAGTGCCTTCCAGCAAATGCCGTCACTCTTCTAAGGCCAGCTTAACAGCCAGGAGTTTCCGGTTACCCACATCGTAATTGTTAAGTGTTAGTGTTGGACCCGGACACAGAATGACCACAAGAGGGAGTGATGTACAAAGTAACGGGGTTTAATTCTGAGGCAACACAATAACCAAACACAAAAGCAAACAAACAAACAATCCAGACACGAGAGGTGATGTGGGAGGTGAAGGAAATCCAAAACAGAGCATCGGGTGGAGCAACACAGAAGACGGGACGGGACATGAACGCTGTGGCAGAAACACAAGGTAAGTACAAGGCAAGGTATAGGAAAACAAGAAGCTTAGTACAGGACCAGTTAAGACGGGAATGTTGGTAACGAACTGGCGCCGAATAGGTTGTCGGCCCAGGTTTATATATGGATGAGGTGACAATGATGATGGTGATCAGCTGTGTAGCAAGACAGGGGGGATGAATGGCCACGCCTCTAACTGGATCCAACTTGAAAGAGCGCCCTCTGTCGGTCGACGAAACAAAGACAGACAAACAGGGAAAAAACAAGACAGAAAACACTAGACACACAACAGTAATTCCTCTCAGTGGGGGTAAGCCGGTGAGAAAAGAAGGTCAGCACCCGAGCACTGGGCTAACACGGCCCCAATCCCGCTATCCGAAGCAATGACCTCAACAATAAATTGTTTAGAGGAATCCGGATGCACCAGTAATTTGTTCTTGGGTACCTTGTTCAGTTCAGTTCAGTTCATGTTTATTGTCCCCATGGGGAAATTATGTTGCAGTAAAAAAATCATATCATATGGTATTAAAACATTAGGACAGATAAGGCAAGCGGGAAGAAAAACACAACATATGTGCATTACCACTCATACCATAGACCAAAGTACTATGAAGTGGGGGAAGGGTAGAGTTCCAGACCAGCTGGGAGAAAGAGAAATTACAATAAATACACAAAATATATCTATCATCGAACGGGACCTTCCTTATTAAGGAGTTTAATGCCCTGTGTTACAAAGGAGAGCTTGGATCTGTTTTTTTTTAAACAAAAGAGCACAGTATCGTCATCCTGAGGGTAGCAGTTCAAAGGAAGAGGAAAGGTGCTTCTGATTGCCCAAAATACTATTTGCTTTTCTCGGTATTCTGTTTTTGTATAAACTTTCCATACCTGGGAATGGAAAACCTGATTGTTTGCCAGAAGTTATTATTGTTTTTCTAATGTACTTTTTTTGTGCTTCAGTGGCATTGCCAAACCAACAGATGATACCACAGGAAAGAACACTTTCAATGAAAGCACATTAGAACATCTGAAGTATGTTGCTGCAGACATTAAAAGACAACAGTTTCCTTAAGAAGAACATTCTTTGTTGGGACTTAGTTTTTAATCTGTCAGACCAACTGTCCCATTTAAGTTTGTGGTCGAGCACCATGCCGAGGTATTTTTACTCTGTGACAGTATCTAAGGGAATCCCATGTATAAAAGTGGGTTTAAGGGACTGTGCTTTCCTAAAATTAATTAACATCTCTTTTGTTTCAGAGGTATTTAAGATAAGGTTTGACTTCTCACACCAATCAGTAAAAAAGTCAATAACTGGACCATGCTCCTCTTCCTGGTCGTAAAGGAGACTAACCAGGGCGGTATCATCTGCATACTTGATAAAATGCCTGTTAGGGAAAGTGCTGGTGCAGGAGTTTGTGTACAGGATGAACAACAGGGAAGATAAAACACATCTCTGGGGAGATCCTGTGCAGGTGGTCATATTGTCAGAGAGTGACGTACCAACTCTGACTCGCTGTACTCTACAGCTAAGAAAATCAACAATCCATGAGACCACATCATCTTC
Organism: Etheostoma cragini; assembly: GCF_013103735.1. Lineage (NCBI taxonomy): Eukaryota > Metazoa > Chordata > Actinopteri > Perciformes > Percidae > Etheostoma > Etheostoma cragini. The sequence continues at coordinate 25,100,048 of NC_048417.1, read as the reverse complement.
AAGTAAAAATTCCTCTGTTAAAATATTTGCTTAAATACTTGCAAAAATTATTTTGGCATGGGCCTTTGGCTTCTCTAAATGCAAAAGAGTTGCAACAGCATCTTCAACTTCTCTGGATGCTTGATACGGAAATTGCATATTTATTGCTTGGCTCTTTAGGCCTGGGGATTTTTGGCACTGGTACAATTGCGGAAGTTTTCCAGAGAGTGGGGAATTTTTTCAAGTTGAGAGAGGACTTAAAAATTCCTGTAAATACAGGTGTGACCTGCTCCGCACAACACTTAAGAACATCTCCTCCAATATGGTCAGGGCCAGGGCTTTTCCTAATATTACAGCCTTTAAATAGTTGGAGTACTTCTGTCCCTTTTATGCTTATGCTGGAGGGAAGTGCAGTCCTGGTAAAAGCCTCAGCACTCATGTTGCTCTCAAAACGGCAGAAGAATGAATTCAATTGGTTTGCCATTTCCTTTCATCATAACCACCAATCAGGGTACAGGAGGGCTTACCCCTGCCCTTGTGTGGGATGGATGTCATGTTTTTAATTCCTTTCCAAGCCTCTCTGGAATTGCCAGAGGCCAGAGAGGCTTCTAACTTCTGTTTATAGCTGAACTTATTTGCCTTTTTATGTCTCTCTGTATGTCCCTCCTTGCAGACTCATCCTGATTTTGATAGGCTTTTTTTTTCTTTTTAATTTGTTTTTTTTAAGTTGCCAGATACCCAGGGCATATCATTGGAATATACTTTGTATGTCTTTGTGGGTATTACAGAGTCTACGCAAAAGCAGATATAATCAGACACAGCAAAAACCTGTTCATTAATGTCCCGAGCATCAAATATTTCCCGTAGTGTGCACTCAAAACAGCCTTGCAAGGCCAAAATGCTATCATTACTCCACAACTTAACTTACTTGAGGTTTTTCCCTCTCATATAGTCTCTTATAGACAGGACAGAGATAGACACACATTGTGGTCAGATCCTCCCAGTGGAGGAAGCAGGGAGGCAGTATATGCATCCTTAACAGTTCCATAGCACATATCTAGAGTCTGATTCTTCCTTGTGGGACAGTCAACATACTGGTAAAAGGTGCGTAGGGACTTTTTTATAGAGCACCTGTTAAAATCTCCAACAATACATTTTGGAGCATCTGGAGATAGAAACTCAAGTTTCTGTGATGTATTACATATAATTTCAGTGGCTTTTTTAAAATCAGCTTTAGGGTGTATATAGACCACGGTGAAAAAGACTTGAGGAAACTCCCTCGGGAGATGGTAGGGTCAGAGAGAAAGAAACAACATCTCTATGTCAGGGATGCAGAGCTGCTTCCTCACCGTCACTGCCCCACACCACTCGTCTCTGATCAGAAGGCAGACTCCGACTCTTCGCTGTCTCTCAACCATCCCATTTCTGTGCCTGAGCCTGCTGGGGGTGCCGCTGTTGTGGAAGACGTCCTGCCTTGTCCCGGTCCCCAAAAAGTCGACTCCATCTGACCTTAAGGACTACCGCCCAGTGGCTCTCACATCCCATGTGATGAAGGTGCTGGAGAGGCTGGTCTTGGCCTACCTGAGGCCGCAGGTGAGTTCTTCTCTGGACCCTCTACAGTTTGCCTACCAGACTTGTCTGGGAGTGGACGACGCTGTCATCTATCTTCTGCAGCGAGCTCATTTGCACCTGGATGGTGGTGGCGGCACTGTGAGAATCACATTTTTTGATTTCTCCAGTGCATTCAACACCATCCAGCCACTGCTACTTGGTGAGAAGCTGCGGCTGATGGATGTTGGTATGTCCATAGTCTCCTGGATCACTGACTACCTGACAGACAGACCACAGTTTGTCCGCCTGGACCGTGTTCTGTCTGATGTGGTGGTGAGTGGTACGGGGATCCCACAGGGGACTGTGGTGTCTCCTTTTCTGTTCACCTTATACACCACAGACTTTCATTACAACTCAGAGTCATGTCACCTACAGAAGTTTTCTGATGACTCTGCAGTTGTTGGGTGTATAAGGGATGGACAGGAGGGGGAGTACAGGGCACTGGTGGATGACTTTGTGGAGTGGTCTGGTAAGAACTGCCTGCTGCTGAACGTTGATAAGATCAACAGCACTGCTGTTTACAAGAAGGGGATGAGCAGACTCTATTTCCTGAGGAAGCTGAGATCCTTCAACGTGTGCAGCAGGATGTTGGGGTTCTTCTACCAGTCTGTTGTGGCCAGCGCTCTGTTCTCCTCCGCCATCTGCTGGGGCAGCAGCATCGGAGCCAGCGACACAAACAGACTGAACAAACTGATCAGGAAGGCTGGCTCCGTGATCGGCTGCAAACAGGACACTTTTGAAGCTGTGATGGAGAGGAGGTCACTGAACATCCGTTATCTATCATGGATAACCCTGACCACCCCACATTGGTCCAACAGAGGAGCAGCTTCTCAAAGAGGCTCCGACAGTTATAATGCCGCAGGGACCGCTACAGGAAATCATTCCTACCACTGGCAATAAAACTCTTTAACTCGTCATCCCTGGGTGCTAGATGAGACTCTGATACATCACAATGTTGCAATAAGGACAACCGGCCCGATTGGTTCATTTACATTTTAGCATACTTAAACAGTTGCACATTTAGTTTTTTCCATCTTGTATATATTTAAATATTTGTTCTTATAATCTTATATTTTTTCTTATATTTTGTTATTATTATTATTTCATGTATATTGTATGTATATATATTTTGTGTGCTGCTGTAACACTGTAATTTCCCATTTTTTTGGATCAATATCTATCTATCTATCTATCTATCTATCTATCTATCTATCTATCTATCTATCTATCTATCTATCTATCTTAAGCTGTCAGATGAATGTAGGGGACTAACTAGCGTAACTAATAACTAAAGTAACTAGTAACTAAAGCTTTAGAAGTAGAAAATAACATTAAAATAGAAGACTCAGGTAAAGTACCTACGTGTTGTTCACTCAGCAGGAACCTTCTCATCATGTCTTCAGACAACATCTGGCTTCTTCGGAAGCCGCTGCCCCTCAAAAGGATCCCTCCCTTTGTAAAAACCTGTCCTGCTCCCAGACCTTCAGGTGAACTCCCTTCTGATTAATGCACATTCAGAACAATAGTAATTTCAAACAATAATTTCGGGTTTTTATGTTGACCCTGTTTTCCAATCAGTTTGTGTCTAGTCGAGTAGATACCACGCAGTGGAAAACCGCCGTAAGTGAGCAATGTGAGAACAAGGTCCAGGGTTGACAAAAAAACAACAACACTTTTCTAAATTGAAGTACCACTGCATGTATTGTTTATACAAGCTGCAAGCTGACACCTCCCCGCCCAGGGCAGCCCCTCCCCCCCTTTGACGGCCACCATCACTGAGGCGTTCCCTTGTAAATGGCTCCGCCTCTGCCCCAACAACCCCCTGCTGGCACTCCTTCAGACAGGTAAGACAGCTGCTACCCCACATAACTAAATATGTTTTATTCAAGTACCCCCTGACCAGCACAAAATATTTTGAGTAGAAACGAAATGCCTAAAGAGGCTCCGCCATCTGATTTATCATGATATTGAAACTTAAAAAGCACTTAAATTCTCCTAATACTGTAGTACTTAATTCTCTTTTATTTAGACCTTAGTGGTCCTCTAATACTGTATCTGAAGTCTCTTTTATATAGACCTTAGTGGTCCCCTAATACTGTATCTGAAGTCTCTTTTGTATAGACCTTAGTGGTCCCCTAATACTGTATCTGAAGTCTCTTTTTATATAGGCCTTAGTGGTCCCCTAATATATGTAAATAAAGTTGAATTCTCTCTCTCTCATAGACATTGGGATGGTCATGTCTCTCTCTCTCTCTCTCTCTGTCTCTCATAGCCACCTTTGCTAGACAGTGGGATGGTCATGTCTCTCTCTCTCTCTCTCTCTCTCTCTCTCTCTCTCTCTCTCTCTCTCT
>NC_048417.1:25084324-25096038 GCF_013103735.1 Etheostoma cragini | reverse complement strand
GTCTCTCTCTCTCTCTCTCTCTCTCTCTCTCTCTCTCTCTCTCTCTCTCCCCCCATCTCCTCTAGACAGAGGGATGGGTCTCTCTCTCTCACTCTCAGGGATCAGGTTGGGGAGAGTTCTAGCCTGGCCAGGCTCCTCTCTTTACCCTGTCTCTCTTAGTTATGCTGTAATAGTTTTAGACTGCTGGGGGACTTCTTTTGACACACAGAGTTCCTCTCTCATCTATCTATCTTTCCATTTATGTGCATCCATGTCCCAGAAATGCCTGTTACTAACCTAGCTCCGGGGAGTCATTCCCTGGAGTCCTTCTGTTCTTTTTCGCCCAACATGTTTCCTCGGATCAGTGAGGCGCCAAAAATCAGGGTAGCAGCTGTCGCCATGGTCCCGCTACACGTCCTGCGATGCCATGTTACATCCATTCCACACTCTGCTACGCCCAGCTACATCCTGCTGTGCCTTGTAATGCCCACAGTGCCCTGCTATGCTACAAAGAACTACTACAAACAAACTACTGTTTAATTTATTTTATTTATTTTTTGTGACTGTTACCGCAACTCTTTATTCTAATCCCAACCGGTCGTCAGACACCGCCTACCAAGAGCCTGGGTCTGACCGAGGTTTCTGCCTAAAAGGAAGTTTTTCCTCGCCACTGTCGCACTGTTGCTTGCTCTGTAGGAAACTACTAGAATTGTTGGGTCCTTGTCAATTCTGGAGTGTGGTCTAGACCTACTTTATCTGTAAAGTGTCTTGAGGTAACGCTTGTTATGAATTGATACTATAAATAAAATTGAATTGAATTGAATTAATACTGTATCTGAAGTCTCTTTCCCAAAATTGCCACTTTGCTTGTTTGAAAGCCATGATGTCTCTCTATCATGGGGGGCCAAATTCTCTGGGCAGGCCAAGCAGGGAAAGAGGAGGTAACCTTGCCCCTCAAGATTTCAGATTGGTCCATCTGAGCTTTTAATTTCCTCAAAGGCAGAGCAGGATACCCAGGGCTCGGTTTACACCTAGCACCATTTCTAGCCAATGGAAGGCCATAGGCAGGCTGGGGGGGGCGCACATAAACAAAAAACTCATAAAGGGACATGTTCATGCCGTGGGACCTTTATTCAGCTGACTGTTGCTGAGTTTTAAAAAGTTAAAATGTCTGAAGGAGCCAGGTTAGAAAATTATGCATACATCTGTCCCCATTTTCCCCCCACCTTCTGACTGAAAAGAGTTGATCAGGTAAAGTCTGGCATTTAACATATGGAAAGGAGCTTCCTGCTACAACACCAGGAGGGGGCCTTCTGTCTCCTGTCCCCTGGGGTCTTTGTCTAGGCTAAGACAATACAATGTTGATTGGACTATGTTGATGTCATAGTCAATGTCAAAACTGATGAGAGTTTTACATTTACACGACAGAACCATTTGCTCTGTAACCAAAACGACCCCCAAAGGTGCAGAAGGCAGGTTGTCATTGGTCAGCAAAGATGCGCTGCATGTTGTCATGACAACAGCGGACCAATGAGAATGGATTTGTATGTGCCAGGTGAAAAGGAACCGCCCCCAGGTGCAGGACATAAATCAGAGTGTTTTAGGGATTTTCAGGACTGGTTTCACGTTACTCCGTCAGAGGGAAGCGTGGATCCAGTCCGCTGCAAGCTGCAGGGTATTCATGTTTGATGTGTCTGATCACTGCTTTCACGTGACTCCGTCAGGAGAAGCGTGGATCAGTCCGCTGTCAGCTGCAGTGTTATTATGTTTGTCTGTATTGTCTTTGTGTCTGATTGTCTTTGTCTTATCATCTTCATCACTGCTGTTGCATTAAACCTTTTCCTAAATTCTCAATTTGACCCTCAGCCTCCTTTTCCTCAGAGATCCCAACGAACGCGAAGTTAGTTATGAATTTCTAACACTGTCAAAAGGCTGTGAGGATGTGCCACGCATCAGGATCAATTAACAGTCTAGTTGTCTGTAAATATCACTGCATTTATGCACAATTTATTAAAATAATAAAGGTTTATATCGAAATCATAATTTTGGCTTTTGGATGTTTGACTGAATCCCAAACTGAAGATGTCACAAATGTACTTCACTTGTGTTTTGGCAGATAAGGCACTTTCTGCCTCAGTGACTTTCTTCAGAGCGGTAGCAACCCCCCAACCAGAGCCCACAGACTGATGCCTGCAGTCGGACTTCAGAATCAGAATCAGCTTTATTTGCCAGGTATGAGGACACATACGAGGAATTTTTCTTTGGAACATTGTTGCTCACAATGCGCTTACACATACAAAACAACCAAACAGTATATACACACTAATATTTTCATACTCTAAACAGAAATAATATAGAGGCAATAGTGCAATGAGTGCAATAAAGAGTGCGGTAAAAATTCTTAAAATGTGGAGCATAGTGCGAAGGACGCTGGAATAAATAGTATTATGTTATTATTTTACAATATGAACAGCATGAACCGCTCTGGACCAGGGAATGAGAATGATGAATAAGTAACAAATAAGTGAGATATTAGAATGACGAGTAAATAGTAAATAATAAATAATAAGTGAGATGTTTCATTTTAGAGAACAGTGGACAGGAATGGTAACTTTATTCAAAGTCAGTTTGAAGAAATATGGTTTGCATGCCTGTGCAGAATACAATGCGTAACAATGATGTGTGGTGCATCGGCTTTCACTAGCGCACCAAAACCAGACTTTCTTCCCAGCATGACTGGAGCTCCGTCCGAACAAACTGCAGAAACAATATCCCACGAAAGATTTTTGTCTTTGAAAAAGTAATCCACAAGTTTCTTCACATCGGCTGCCTTAGTTGTTGTTGTAAGAGGCTTACAAAATAAAAAATCTTCCTTTATCACGTCGTCTTTCACATAGCGCACAAATACAGCCAACTGGCTCAGATTAGAAACGTCTGTGGTCTCGTCGAGTTGAAGGCTGAATTTTGCCGGGCTTGAAATCAGATCTGTAACTACTTGAGCCAAGATGTCTTCGCTCATGTCCTCTATTCTGTCGCTAATGGTGTCATTTGAAAGAGGAATTTGGGATAACTTAACTTCAGCCGCTTTTCCCAGCATGATATTTGCCATCTTCAACACAGCTGGTTTTATGAGTGTTTCACCAATGGTGTGTGGTTTGGTCAGGTAAGCAACTTCGTACGATGCTGTGAGGATCCGTTTGCTGATGGGTAAAAAGCAGAGAACAGGCCGAGTAGCCTTTTCATCGAATCTGGCTCTCTTCACCTTGAATTCAGTGAGCGTTGTGTTCTTGTATTGTCCATCTCCATGCAGCTTAAGGAAGTGTTCTCTTAGTTTTGCCGGTGCTAGTCTAGAATTGCTCAACTTGGCATTGCAAATCATGCAGTTAGGACGCTGACTCCCATCACGTTCCGTTATACATGCGAATCCATATTGTACATATTCGTCGGACCACTTTCTTTTATTGCACGACATAGTTAGTATTAAGGGATTAAAATATCAACAAAGAAATCACACGACGTACCATCACGACAGTCACAATTCGACTACTGAGCGCGCCAAATTCCCTGCAGCACAGATAGGCCAGGCAATGTTGCGTAATCACCTGCAGCCAATGATGGCCAAGCGGGGCGTGTCATCACGAATCATATGAGTCAGGTGTGTGTCTTGACCTCTGCCGAACCCCTGAGACTGACTCACCAGACCCCTGGGGTTCGATCGAACCCAGGTTAAGAACCACTGCTCTAGAGGATACCCCCCGAGGCTAACGGGACCCAATGGGACCCAATGAGACCCCATGTATGATTAAACCAATCATATATGGACTGAAAATGAAAGAAATCTATGAACACCTGAAGAGATTGTTTTACAGATTGGGCCGATGTATTAAGTACTTATAAAATAATATTATATAATATTATATAATATAATATATATACTAATGTAATGTTGTGTCCACCTAGTGACAGGAGTGGCTTCAACAACATAATAACTGGTTTATAAACGTTTAATACCGTTTCAGCCACCAATAAAGACCCTTCATTTAGGTTCCTGTTCCTTCTTTATCAACACATTTTAAAAAAAACGTTACCTAACATCCCTCTCTCTCTCTTTGTTTGTCTGACTCTCTCTCTCAGACTCTCACTCTTTCTCTTTGTGTCTGTCTTTCTATGTTGCTCTCTCTGTCTCTCTGTCTTTCTACCTCTCTCTGTCTCTTTCTGTCTCTCTCTCAAAATGTAGCAATAAGAACAAAACTGAGAATATTATAGCTGTGTGTGTGTATGTGTGTGTGTGTGTGTGTGTGTGTGTATATGTGTATTTCTATGTTTATAATCGTCATGTGTCGTTGACGTGTTGGTAAACAAACGCTGAGCCAATCAGAGAGCGGCAGCTCGGTCAGCTGAACGTAGCTCCCGGGGGCCTGTTGCACGAAACTAGGATAAGGGATTAAGCCGGGATATTCAAGTTATCCTGGCTAAATTTAGCTTTGACTCGGTTGCACAAAACCAGATTGAATTAAGCCCAGCCAAGTAACCATGGAGATTTATTCTTTGTGGCTAGCCTGGTCCAAAGCAGGCTAACAGCCAGGCTAAAATTAATCCAGGAGTCTCATGTGTCAAATCCGCTGCCGTCTGATTCAAAATAAACGTGTTTAACAGTTATTCCGTTGTCTTCTGCATGTGTTCTGCTTTATTTTTATCAACAGGCATTAGCCTACTTGTAACTATTGTTGTCGGGAGTTGGATTTAAACCCTACTACAGCTGTTTAGATGGTTAGAAATAGTTGCACTGGCACCCTGATGCGGAGTGGGACTTTTCCTGGTGGGATGGTAGTGTGTAGAGGCAGTCTGGCGTGCAGCCGCTGCCCGGTGCCCGGTGCCCGCCGGCAGACCTGTGCACTCTCTCTGTAAAAGTAGAGATGAGCAGCGCAGTGTCCGCGGTCTCAGCTTCAGGTTACAGGACGCGCTCAGAAGATTAAGTGTGACGATATTAATGTAGCGATATTCCCAGATGATATTATTGTAGCGATATTCCCAGATGATATTAATGTAGCGATATTCCCACATGATATTAATGTAGTGATATTCCAGATGATATTAATGTAGCGATATTCCCAGATGATATTAATGTAGTGATATTCCCACATGATATTAATGTTGTGATATTCCAGATGATATTAATGTAGCGATATTCCCAGATGATATTAATGGCAGACTGGTCAGAGACCAATACATCCATGATTCATTTTCTTGTTGCTTGTCCTTCTCTAATAAAGGGTAGTTTGTGTTACGCCTTAATAAGTGGGCCAAATGTTTTTTTTATTACAGCTTACATTGGTTTCATAACCTTCTAAATAAGTCTTACATCACCGGAGTAATAACGTGGCCTATATACAGTAGGTACATAGTTTACATTCATCACACCGGGAACACTACAATGCTTCTTAATCTTTTTATTTTGGTGCTGTCACTTTTCAGAAGAATAAAAACATGAATATTGTTTTTCATATGCTCACAGCGTGAATTGAAGTCACTTACTTCTTTTTCTAGTTGTTGTCCCTTTCTGATTGTTCTGTATGAACATTAATCGTACAAAGAATTAGGAATATTTTATAGAGATTAGTGCATGGTTGTAAAACATGTTCTCACGTGGTGAATAAGGGTTTGAAATTAAGCCTAAAGTCCTTAAAAGGTCCATTTACAGAGGAACCCTCTGCTCTCTTTTGAGGCAAAGGCTATATTTGTACACCCCACACATTCAGTCGGTCCGCTAAGTTGGGCTTTTTCTCTCCGTTTGATAAGAGCCGTATTTCCCTTTTTGAATATTCTTCCCCTCCTCGTTACTTTCCATTAGAAGCTGCTGCTCATTGGGTGAAACATATGGCGCATGCGTTTTCTCAATTCTGCATCAGTAAATCTGTGATCGATACCGTGGTCTATTTGAGAAAGCCGTGAACGTGCACTTATCCCAGCTATCTACACCTGGCTTGACATAGCTTCACCTGTTCATCCCGGCTCGGCAAACGTGCAACTGACTAAGCCGCGATGAGCAGATCGCACTAAATCAAGCTGCGCCTTTTCACTTATCCTGGATATCTTTATTCTACTTTCGTGCAACAGGCCCCCGGGTTGAGAGCGTGACCCATTGTTGTGTCGATGATGTTGAAGATGGCAGGACATGAACACCAGCACCACTTCTCTCCTTGTTTCTGCGACTTAATGAGGTCCACTTCTTTCTCACGGCTGATTAAATGTTGTAAAAAACATCAGAAATAAGTGTGCAGCTAGCTTTAGTTTTTATTAGCAGCTAAATGGCTAATCTGAAAGTTCCGAATCTTTCGGTCTTTCGGTAAAGTTTGGTGTTTTACGGTGTTGTATGGCGTTCACAGCCCTCTGTGTCCCCCTTCCCCAGGTTGTTCGGGTCCCTAGTTGTGCCCTGCGTGTACCTCAGCCTGGTCCTAACCCTCAGCCTGCTGCTGCTCCTGCTGGGGGTCCGTGTGTGGCCTTCTTCCACCCGTACTACAACGCTGGAGGAGGCGGGGAGCGGGTCCTTTGGTGCTCGCTGAGGACTCTCCTGCACCGGTACAAAGGCTCTAGCTGTCGGTCTGTCTGTCGTATATTTACACTTAGTACATTTACAAGTGCTAAAGTGCATTGTTAAGAAACTACAACAGTGGAAGAAGTATTCAGATCCTTTATTACCTAAGAAAAAATACTAATACACACCGTAAACATACTCTAACAAGTAAAAGTACTGTATTGAATCTAACTTCTGTAAAAGTGTGTACATATCATCTGGAAAAGTATTAACATGAAAGAACAATTCTCCCATTGTAGAAAGGTAAAGTATCCTAACAGCTGTTTAATGTCATCATCATCTCAGCTGATATATGACATCATCATCCCAGCTGGACCTGGAGCCTTTATGTTGTTGCAGGGTTACTTTATAATATACATCATATATATACTACATGTGGTTAGTGTTCAGGAATCTGGAAAGTAACTAGTAACTAAAATAACTAGTAATTAAAGCTGTCAGATGAATGTAGCTGAGTAACTCAAGTAACTAATAACTAAAGTAACTAGTAATTAAAGCTGTCAGATGAATGTAGCGGGGTAACAAAAGTAACTAGTAACTAAAGTAACTAGTAACTAAAGCTGTCAGATGAATGTAGCCGTAATTAGTAACTAAACACTGTTAGACTTTTTATTGTATTTTTGCGGTAACAAATTACAAATTTATAGTATCAAAACTGTACTTGTTTGTTACAGTAAATACCCTTACAGTAACTTACTGGCAACACGTTGCCAGTAAGTTACTGTAACTACCCGATTACAGTATCATAACTGTACATGTTTTTTACAGTATAATACCCTTACTGTAACTTAGTTTTATAGTAATAATACCATTACTGTAACTTAGTTGTACAGTAATAATACCCTTACTGTAACTTAGTTGTACAGTAATAATACCCTTACTGTACCTTAGTTTTACAGTAGTACAAATACCCTTATTGTAACTTAGTTTTACAGTATAATACCCTTACAGTAATCGTATTGTAATTACAAATTGCTAAATGATACTGTAATTGTCTTGCTGTAGTATAGTTTTACTGTAATTGTGGATCACATACAATATTTGGCATTGGCTGTACAAACAATTTTAAACATTTTACATAAATGCTATTGAATTTAATAAATTCCCAAAAAACTGACTTTAGCCCATGTATAAAGGTATTACATTTTTATTTTCAGGTACAAACATCAGGAACAAGATATGTTTTAACTCTGAAAGTGCAAAATAACAGAAAATTGACATACAAGCGATGCTAAAACAATGTCTAAATATGCGCTAAACACTGGGCAGAATTCGGAGGTGAATACATGTCTGAACAATGTAGTTACCATTTGAATTGACTCTCAAAACGAATTGAACATATTTTAAATCCCCCAGAAATCTACATAACCTGTATTTGCAAATGTATACAAAATGTGGTGTTGTTGTTACCACAAAGTTGAAGTTGTTGGGCTTTGGTTGGGGGAGGGGAAGGAGGAACAGTCTGCTTAGAAGGATTTGTGAAGGCCGGACCCATGGTACTGTTGCTTGCTGATCCACATCTTCTGGAAGGTGGACAGAGAGGGCATGATGGAGCCTCCAATCCAGAGATGCTCTGGTGAGGAGGTGCATTCTGGACTGTATGAGAAGCGGATAAATGGTCATGAGTTTCTCTCATCTAAACTGTTAACGGACTTACAACTTGTGCAAATACAGAATATGACAGCATACAAAATAAGTCACCAGTAGGGAAGTGCCCAGATAATTCAAAGGTTCTTTCTACTTTCTTTTGCTGTCTGTCGATGGGTTTGGTGATGATGATTTTGGAGCTGTTTCACAAAACTGATCTAACTAAGGATCTTCCTCTTTAAATAAAAAGGTCAATTTCTGTAGAGATCCTTTCCAAATGGTGTCAGAAACTTAAAATAATAATTTGACACCATCAGTAGCAAAAACAGAACTTTTGGTGGACGAAATTGACAATACACATTTGCCCTATATGATTACATTAGAGCCCGGTTTGAAAACTGCAGGTCACAGTGTTCTCGCTCAGTACTGGACCAACTTCAAATATTGTTTGATTCTTATCAGTCACTTATATAAAAAAAAACTAGGAAAACTTTAAAATTAAAACAACACTTTGTAGCTTTTGCTGCATAACTGGGACCTCTGCTTACAAAAGTGGTAAATACAAGATGATTTAGTTGTGTCATTGTTGGAGCAGGAAGGGTACGTAGCTGCACTACTTCATTGTACTGAGTAATCATTTTTCTGATGTTAACTATATTACATCACACAAGAAAATGCTAACCTAGTTTGGTGTCTTCAACTCAAATTCGGTGAGCCGTTGGAGGAAGGTGGTGACTCTGGAGCTGATGCTTGTCACCTTTCTTTTGAAGACTCTTGTCTTGTGGCTTATACCCACTTTCAACCTCATCTGGGTTGATCCTTAAGAAGAATGTTAAAAGAAAAACAGGTTTAAAATTTTCATTATCAAGAGCAGTAATCTTCAAATACAGCCCTTTATTTACACACACACACACACACACACACACACACACACACGTATATACATGTATGTGTTTGTGGTTCTTGTTTAAAGGAAGTGGGACATTGCTTCTTTCCACATGCAAACCTATAGTTTGTCATGTTCTGATGTTTTTCACATGTCTACAGAATATTCCTAATTCTGGAGTACCCAGGTTGCAAAATGTACTCTTCTACATACTTTTTGTTGTATGATGATAGATTTTTGAATTGGATCTTGTGCTCCTGTGGGTCAAGGGGTCAGACCTTCTTCCAGCTTTCTTCTTCCTCCCGTCTCTCTCAGTTGTTCTAGTCACTGGTTGTTGTTCTACATATGAAATGATGAAAATGTATAATTAAAAGTGAATGCATGGAGTTATAAACACAATTACAACAAGATTAAAAAAAATGCATGGCATGCATTAGTATGCAGGTAACAAGTATAATGTAGGTAACTCTTATATTGTTAGACCAACACAGAATGTTAAGTGATGTATTAAAAGTTAATCACTATGCCATTATAAAGTGTCCTTAAATAACTTTTTGAACATTCCGTCAAATTTAAGTTTAAGCGGCTAGGAAAATACATTTTTAAATTTTACTTTTCTTTTCCCCCATAAACCATGGTAGCTCAACTCCTAACACCATATTCTTTGAGTTACACACTCTTTATCTTAGGTTTCACACACTACAAAAGGATGAACTATATGAAATATCACATTACAGAAAGCAATAATACTACTGCAAAGTGAAGCACTGAGGCAAATCTTTGCTGGACATCACGATGGTTGTAAGTGGCCAAACCCTGAAGCCAAGGCAAAAACTGCTCTCCATAAATGCTGGAGACCCCAAAACTAGAGCTAAACGTGGTTACCATTGAATTAAATTTAGCACACGTCTATTTTAGCTAAAAAAAAAGATTATTTTTTCTTTTCCATCCCCCACATTAACGTTTTTGTTGTGTGTTTAAAAAAAAAGACAAAGCCTAATGCTACCATTCCATCCTATTAAAACTGGATGGGCAAATGTAAAGGTAACGGTTTAATGTTAACTTTACTTCCACTAATATAACCGCGTAGCCTATACTATAATATAGCTGTAATAAGTTTTGCTTAATAATTCTAATCACTGAAAAACCAACCAACAGAATCGGGAATCTATCGTTAGTATTAACCGGAGGTAATGTTATCCAAAATGCAGCAACAGCTAGCTCAAAAGCAAGCAGCAACCAACGTTAAACTTCCAGAATATGGGTTATATTGTATTTCAGGCAATGGTCTGACAAGTAAAAACGATGTCCCGAACAGCGCATGTTAAACGAGATGTTAGCTTTACCGAACGTCGTAATTACAGCTAGCTAAACCACGGGCAAACTGTTAAGCTCCAACTTCCTACGGGGGAGAAGCTAGTTAACAGCTTGCTCTAGCCTTGCTATGACACAGGTCGGTAACCTAACGTCGCCGCTTTCGAAGGTTTATCAGAGCTTTTAATGTCACAGAATTAGCAAAAATTTATCTTACCTTAACGCTTCTCCAGCTCTCTCTGGGTATTGTGTGACTGGACTCTGGTGCGCACGGACCAAAGCGGCCCTCCTTTGATGTCTCGAGCCGCTACTTCTTTCAACACCTTTGAAGTATCTACCCGCTATTCTTTTGAAGTTGTGACGTCAGAGGGCAAATATGTCAATCAAGCATTTATATCCGTAATACCTTTCTTGTTTGTATCTAAAACTCTCAATAAGTTATTTACAATGCTGAAACGCACGTCACAATTTTAAATTACCTTCACTGCTAAAAGCATAATAAACGTGATATAACATGAACTAACAGTTTTATTTAAGTCTGTCTTATTTACCCACAGTATCACTGCTGTTGTTGTTTTGGAGCTGACTACCGCAAATTCAAAAAATACAGTAAATCACTGTAAATTAAATGTTACTACCCATGAGGCAATGTACACTCACCGGCCACTTTATTAGGTACCCCATGCTAGTAACGGGTTGGACCCCCTTTTGCCTTCAGAACTGCCTCAATTCTTCGTGGCATAGATTCAACAAGGTGCTGGAAGCATTCCTCAGGGAGTTTGGTCCATATTGACATGATGGCATCACACAGTTGACGCAGATCTGTCGGCTGCACATCCATGATGCGAATCTCCCGTTCCACCACATCCCAAAGATGCTCTATTGGATTGAGATCTGGTGACTGTGGAGGCCATTTGAGTACAGCGAACTCATTGTCATGTTCAAGAAACCAGTCTGTGATGATTCCAGCTTGACATGGTGCATTATCCTGCTGAAAGTAGCCATCAGAAGTTGGGTACATTATGGTCATAAAGGGATGGACATGGTAAGCAACAATACTCAGGTAGGCTGTGGCGTTGCAACGATGCTCAATTGGTACCAAGGGGCCCAAAGAGTGCCAAGAAAATATTCCCCACACCATGACACCACCACCACCAGCCTGAACCGTTGATACAAGGCAGGATGGATCCATGCTTTCATGTTGTAGACGCCAAATTCTGACCCTACCATCCAACTATCGCAGCAGAAATCGAGACTCATCAGACCAGGCAACTTTTTTTTCAATCTTCTATTGTCCAATTTTGATGAGCTTGTGCAAATTGTAGTCTCAGTTTCCTGTTCTTAGCTGAAAGG
>NC_048417.1:25075255-25084224 GCF_013103735.1 Etheostoma cragini | reverse complement strand
GACATGAAGCCGCTAGTAGCCAGAACCGTTGAAAAGTGAGAATAGTGCAGAAAGTGGATAATCTGTCGGTGTCCGGCTAGATTTGTTTTAAATGTACTGTTTGTTCTGGAAACACACTCCGCACTCTTGTTTGCTAAAAACGCAGTCATAAGTGACGACCAACCAGTAGTGTGCAGGTTTCCACGTCACCTTTTGGGCTCGCCTCGGCTCGCTTGGAACCTCAACTGAGGTAGTACTAAAAAAAGTACCTGGTAGCAGGTCCCAGGGACTTTTTTTCGTAATGGAAAACCAAAAAAACGAGTAGAGCCGAGGCGAGTCGAGTAGATACCACGCAGTGGAAAACCGCCACAAATGTCTAAACTAGGGGTGGGGGAAAAAATCGATACAGCATAGTATCGCAATATTTTCATATACTGTACCAATACACAGACGCCAAGTATGGATCTTTTATTATATATTATATACAGTAAGGAAAATGAGAATTTGAACACCCTGCTGTACTCCCACTTAGAAATCATGGAGGTGTCAGAAATTGTCTCAGGTGCATGTCCATTGTGAGAGACATAATCTAAAAAAACAATATCCAGAAATCACAATGTATGATTTTATAACTATTTATTTGCATAATACAGCTGCAAATAAGTATTTGAACACCTGTCTATCAGCTAGAATTCTGACCCTCAAAGACCTGTTAGTCTGCCTTCAAAATGTCCACCTTCACTCCATTTTTTTTATCCTAATTTAGATATTTGAGGTTGTTAGCTGCATAAAGACACCTGTCCACCCCATACAATCACTAAGACTCCAAATACTAACATGGGCAAGACCAAAGAGCTGTCCAAAGACACTAGAGACAACATTTTACATCTCCACAAGGCTGGAAAGGGCTACGGGGAAATTGCCAAGCAGCTTGGTGAAAAAAGGTCCCCTGTTGGAGCAATCATTAGAAAATGGAAGAAGCTAAATATGACTGTCGCTCTCACTCGGACTGGGGCTCCATGCAAGATCTCACCTCGTGGGGTCTCAATGATCCTAAGAAAGGTGAGAAATCAGCCCAGAACTACACTGGAGGAGCTGGTCAATGACCTGAAAAGAGCTGGGACCACCGTTTCCAAGGTTACTGTTGTTAATACACTAAGACGTCATGGTTTGAAATCATGCATGGCACGGAAGGTTCCCCTGCTTAAACCAGCACATGTCAAGGCCCGTCTTGAGTTTGCCAATGACCATTTGGATGATCCGGAGGAGTAATGGGCAAAAGTCATGTGGTCAGATGAGACCAAAATAGAACTTTTTGGTCATAAATCCACTAACCGTGTTTGGAAGAAGAATAATGATGAGTACCATCCCAAGAACACCATCCCTACTGTGAAGCATGGGGGTGGTAGCATCATGCTTTGGGGGTGTTTTTCTGCACATGGGACAGGGCGACTGCACTGTATTAAGGAGAGTAGACCAGGGCCATGTATTGCGAGATTTTGGGGAACAACCTCCTTCCCTTGGTTAGAGCATTGAAGATGGGTCGAGGCTGGCTCTTCCAACGTGACAATGACCCGAAGCACACCAGGATTACCAAGGAGTGGCTCTGTAAGAAGCATATCAAGGTTCTGGTGTTGCCTATCCAGTCTCCAGACCTACAGTGCCTTGCGAAAGTATTCGGCCGCATTTAACTTTTCAACCTTTTGACACATTTCAGGCTTCGAACATAAAGATATAACTTTTTTTTTTTTGAAGAAGAAGAATCACCAACAAGTGGGACACAATTGTGAAGTGGAACGAAATCTATTAGATATTTTAAACTTTTTTAGCAAATAAAAAACTGAAAAGTGGTGCTTGCAAAATTATTCAGCCCCTTTACTTGCAGTGCAGCAAACTCACCCCAGAAGTTCTGCGAGGATCTCTGAATGATCCAATGTTGTCCTAAATGACTGATGGTGATAAATAGAATCCACCTGTGTGTGATCAAGTCTCTGTATAAATGCACCTGCTCTGTGATAGTCTCAGGGTTCTGTTGAAAGCGCAGAGAGCATCATGAAGACCAAGGAACAAACCAGGCAGGTCCGTAATACTGTTGTGGAGAAGTTTAAAGCCGGATTTGGATACAAAAAGATTTCCCAAGCTTTAAACATCCCAAGGAGCACTGTGCAAGCGATCATTTTGAAATGGAAGGAGTATCAGACCACTGCAAATCTACCAAGACCTGGCCGTCCCTGTAAACTTTCAGCTCAGACAAGGAGAAGACTGATCAGAGATAGAGCCAAGAGGCCCATGATCACTCTGGATGAACTGCAGAGAACTACAGCTGAGGTGGGAGAGTCTGTCCATAGGACAACAATCAGTCGTACACTGCACAAATCTGGCCTTCATGGAAGAGTGGCAAGAAGAAAGTTATTTCTCAAAGATATCCATAAAAAGTCTCGTCTAAAGTTTGCCACAAGCCACCTGGGAGACACACCAAACGTGGAAGAAGATGCTCTGGTCAGATGAAACCAAAATCAAACTTTTTGGCCACAATTCAAAACGATATGTTTGGCTTAAAAGCAACACAGCTCATCACCCTCAACACACCATCCCCACTGTCAAACATGGTGGTGGCAGCATCATGGTTTGGGCCTGCTTTTCTTCAGCAGGGACAGGGAAGATGGTTAAAATTGAGAGGAAGATGGATGCAGCCAAATACAGGACCATTCTGGATGAAAACCTGTTGGAGTCTGCAAAAGACCTGAAACTGGGACGGAGATTTATCTTCCAACAAGACAATGATCCCAAACATACAGCAAAATCTACAAAGGAATAGTTCACAAATAAACGTATCCAGGTGTTAGAATGGCCAAGTCAAAGTCCAGACCTGAATCAAATCGAGAATCTGTGGAAAGAACTGAAAACTGCTGTTCACAAATGCTCTCCATCCAACCTCACTGAGCTTGAGCTGTTTTGCAAGGAAGAATGGGCAAAACTGATAGAGACATACCCCAAGCGACTTGCAGCTGTAATCGCAGCAAATGGTGGCTATACAAAGTATTAATGCAAGGGGGCCGAACAATTTTGCACGCACCACTTTTCAGTTTTTTATTTGCTAAAAAAGTTAAAAATATCCAATAGATTTTGTTCCACTTCACAATTGTGTCCCACTTGTTGGTGATTCTTCACAAAAAATAAAAATGTTATATCTTTATGTTTGAAGCCTGAAATGTGTCAAAAGGTTGAAAAGTTCAAGGGGGCCGAATACTTTCGCACGGCAATGTAAACCCAATAGCGAATCTTTGGAGGGAGCTCAAACTCTGTGTTTCTAGCTGCAAATAAGTATTTGAACACCTGAGAAAATCAATGTTAATATTTGACACAGTAGCCTTTGTTTGCAGTTCCAGAGGTCAAATGTTTCCACCAGGTTTGCACACACTGCAGAAGGGATTTTGGCCCACTCCTCCGCACAGATTTTTCCTAGATCAGTCAGGTTTCTGGGCTGTTGCTGAGAAACACAAAGTTTGAGCTCCCTCCAAAGATTCTCTTTTGGGTTTAGGTCTGGAGACTGGCTAGGCCACGCCAGAATCTTGATATGCTTCTTACAGAGCCACTCCTTGGTTATCCTGGCTGTGTGCTCCGGGTCATTGTCATGTAGGAAGACCCAGCCTCGACCCATCTTCAATTCTCTAACTGAGGGAAGCAGGTTGTTCCTTAAAATCTCGCAATACATGGCCGCAGTCATCCTCTCCTTAATACAGTCCATTTGCCCTTTCCCATGTGCAAAAAATCACCCATAAAGCATGATGCTACCACCCCCATTTCTCACAGTAGGGATAGTGTTCTTGGGATGGTACTCATTATCTTCTTCCTCCAAGCACAGTTAGTGGAATCATGACAAAAAAGTTCTATTTTGGTCTTATCTGACCACATGACTTTCTCCCATGACTCCTTTGGATCATCCAAATGGTCATTAACAAACGGGCCTTGACATGTGCTGGTTTAAGCAGGGGAACCCTCCTGTGCCATGCAAGATTTCAAACCATGACGTCTTAGTGTATTAACAACAGTAACCTTGGAAACGGTGGTCCCAGCTCTTTTCAGGTCATTGACCAGATCCTCCCGTGTAGTTCTAGGCTAATCTCTCACCTTTCTTAAGATTACTGAGACTCCACGAGGTGAGATCTTGCATGGAGCCCCAGTCCGAGGGAGATTGACAGTCATGTTTAGCTTCTTACATTTTCTAATGATTGCTCCAACAGTGGACTTTTTTTCTCCAAGCTGCTTGGCAATTTCCCCGTAGCCCTTTCCAGCCTTGTGGAGGTGTACAATTTTGTCTCTAGTGTCTTTGGACAGCTCTTTGGTCGTGCCCATGTTATTAGTTGGATTCTTACTGATTGTATGGGGTGGACAGGTGTCTTTATGCAGCTACCAACCTCAAACAGGTACATCTAATTCAGGATAACAAATGGAGTGGAGGTGGACATTTTGAAGGCAGACTAACAGGTCTTTGAAGGTCAGAATTCTGTCTGATAGACAGGTGTTCAAATATATCATACAAATAAAAAGTAAAAAATCATACATTGTGATTTCTGGATTTTCTTTTTTAGATTATGTCTCTCACAGTGGACATGCACCTACGATGACTATTTCAGACCCTTCCATGATTTCTAAGTGGGAGGACTTGCAAAATAGCAGGGTGTTCAAACACAAATTTTCCTCACTGTATAAGTGTGTGTGTGTGTGTGTGTGTGTCTGCTTGTATGTGTGTGTGTGAGTGTGTGTGTGTGTAGGCTGGGAGGCGTTGACGGCCTACGTCCCCAACCTTTACGCGGACTCGATGGGCTACGCCTTCACTCTGCCGATCTTCCGTTACCTGGGCGGCTGTAAGGTGGCGAGTTACGTTCACTACCCCACCGTCAGCACCGACATGCTGTCTGTGGTCAGAGAGAGGAGCCCCAGGTAACACACACACGCACACACATACACACACTCACATACACACACACACACGCACACTCACTCACTCACACACACAGAGTTTCAGCCTCTGTAGTGCAGCTCATGGAGCTCACATCCACAACAACTCGGACCTGGTCTCCAGGAACGCGGCGCTAAGCGCCCTGAAGGTGGTGTACTACTGTGGCTTTGCCCTGCTCTACGGCCTGGCCGGCTCCTGCAGCCACGTCGTCATGGTGAACTCCACCTGGACGCTGGGCCACATTCTGGCGCTGTGGTGCGCGCCGTGCCGCACCGTTTTGGTGTACCCGCCTTGTGACGTCAGGGCCTTCCTAGACATCCCGCTGGTGGAGGAGGGGGGGGAGGAGGACTGGGTGGAGTTGGGACCCGAGGAAGAGGATGCCGTAGCAGACAGGAAGTGCCACTCCATCGTGTTGGTGGGTCAATTCCGGCCAGAGAAGGACCACCGGCTGCAGATCCGGGCGTTCCACAAGCTGCTGTGCAGGAGAGCGGAGACACCCGGGGGGAGGGGCTCGGTAAAGCTGGTGCTTGGTGGATGCAGGAACCCGGAGGACGAGGAGCGCGTGCTGATGTTGCGCGGGCTCTGCCAGGAGCTCGGCGTTTCCGACCGGGTCGACTTCAGACTCAACACGAGCTTCGAGCAGCTGAAGACAGAGCTGCTCAACGCCACCGTTGGGCTGCACACCATGTGGAACAAACACTTTGGTATCGGTGAGGACAGCGCACACACACTCCCGCACACACACGCTTACACGCTCGCACACACACACACACACATGCTCTCACCAGCCACGGCGTCATAAAGTGACAGTGATCTGCGCAACATTTCCAACGCGCTAATAGACTGCCAGCTTAATGAACTGAACACTCGATTCCACAGTGACTCCTATGGCCTCATGGCATCTGCAGCAATCCTGATGTCTCCTAGCCTTCATACAAATGACAACATCAGCAGTCCTGGTGTCCCCTAGCCTTCATACAAATAACACCACCTGCTTGGCCACTCTCAACGATGCAGGGAAGCGCTTCAACATAACCGTGTCAGAGTCGGAGCTCGCAGTGTTTGTGCAACTCATAGAGAGGAAGAACAAAAGAGGAGAACATCTCAAAAGTCTTGTTGCAGTTATGGACATATGCAATGTGGACATTTTCCCAAATATCCATGCTTTCCTAAAAGCTCTGATAACACTGCCGATGACGTCCTGTACAGTTGAACGCGTCTTTTCCAGTGTCAACTGGATTAAAACACCAAACAGGAGCACCATGCTTACGTCTCGCCTCATGTCTCTGTGTCTGTTGACATATGAAAGAGAGCTTACAGTAACTGTTGACTTCAATGAAATCATTGACTTTTTCAAGAGCAAACCCCGCCGACTACTCCTGTATTTGTGTCAGTGTGTGTGTGTGTGTGTTTGCGAGGCGACCTAAAAACATGCGATGAATTCGTAGGCTACATGTTGAAAGTTAGTAACATAGAGAAAAAAAGAGGAAATGAGTCGTTACGTGTTCGCTTCTTCTAGGCCTTTTTAGCGAGTTTAATGTGTACCACGAGGGGATATAAGAGTAAGGAATGTGAAGGCTACTCTGTCTGTATGGAGATATATTAAAAGAATTGATTCATAACCCGTTACAAATCTACAGGCGCATTACTATTTCAAATCAGCTTGTTTCTGTTGTTCTTTTTCCCTCATGGGGTCCCCATGTTATGGGCACTGTGTCTGTTGTTAATGTTATTTATTTCATTTTGTCAAATATGTTTATAACATGAATTACACTAAAGTAACAGTTTGTCTCTAGGAAATAACTTGAGTCTTGTTTTACAGGACCGATGACGTCAATGAACAAGTTCTGTGCCCGAGTGTTGAATGAAACTGTCGGGCAGTGTTGTTGATCTGTGTTGTTGAAAACTTAAAAACAATTAAACAAAATTGTAAAATATTCGGCCTCCTGTTATACGAGCAGAACTAAATTATGTTTTGGGGAAATATTAAATGCCTAACCGCTGTTACAACCTTAGGTCTATGGAGCTTTACGTAATAGCGCAGCCAGGTATGGTGCGTAATGGAGATTCCAAAGCGCTCCTCTTCGGTCAGAACCAAGGGGAGCGGTCGCGGATAGGGTCGTCCTATACATCGAAACGTTTGTACAATGTTTTTTTCACAACATATTTAAAGAGCATCAAGCTATTGAAATCTCTATTATGTTAGCACAGATAATATAACAGTATATTAGTCATTTGTATTAGGTTAAACAGTGATTTGATATCATGTTTTAATTTAAGGCCCACCCACAATTGGTCTGGCCCATCCAAAACTGGAATCCTGGCGCCGTGCCTGGCTCTCACACTCACACACACGCTTGCACACATGCTTGGACGCACACACGCACTCACACAAACACACACACACACACACACACACAATCACAAACACACTCTCACACACAATCACTCACTCACACCCTCACACACTGACTCACTCACTCACACACTCACACAATTACACACACTCAGTCACTCTCACACACACAAACACAAACACACACACACACAATCACTCACTCACTCACACACACACTCATTCACTCACACGCTTGCTCGCTCACTCTCACACCCTCACACACTGACTCACTCAATTACACACACACACACACACACACAATCACACTTACTCACACACAATCACACACTCACTCACACAAACACACTCATCATATCATAATAGATTAGGAAAAGAAGCCATTTGAGCTTGTGTTGTGTCTGTGTGTAGGCGTGGTGGAGTGTATGGCTGCAGGTGCCATCGTCCTGGCTCATAATTCCGGCGGTCCCAATCTGGGACATCGTGGTGCCGTACGAAGGTGGACAGACAAGCTTCCTTGCCGACAGCGAGGACAGCTACGCTGCGGCCATGGAAACTATCCTGGCGCTGTCTCCGTCGGCCAGACTCGAGATCCGACAGAACGCCCGGCGCTCTGTGGAACGGTTTTCGGACCAGGAGTTTGAGGCGTGTTTCCTGGCTGCCATGGAGTCTCTGATGAGCTCTCTGGAGCGATGATGAGGGGCACACGAATCCCCGGGGACCAGCACTTTATTTTGATTACTAATGTTACTATTAATTTATTACTCTCTGTCACAGCCCAATGTGAGTCGAGTGCAGATTTGAGTCACGTATGCGTCCCTTTGCGACAAGTAGCATATAAGATGCTAACAAGAGACTTCTATAACGTTTGAAGTAGCCTCCGAGACGCTAACGAGAGACTCCTGTAATGTCTGAAGTAGCCTCTGAGATGCTAATGAGAGACTTCTGTAGTGTTTGAAGTAGGCTGCAAAAGGCTGTCAGTTGAATGGTGTTTTGTTAGCAATAAAACAATAATAGATAGCTACAACGTTTTTGAAAAGATTTCCATCTTCTGTTATTGTTTGCAATGAGAAAAGTTTTGTTTCATGGATTTCACAAACTTCAGTATGAGAGTTTTGTCGTAAACTGCCAGCTCAAATCTGCACTCAACTCACATTGGGCAGTGACACCTATGTCTAAAACAAACTATGCTTCCCCATGCGGTCAGTAGAGCAGGGTGCTGCCTCATAGAGAAATTTTTCGCGCCTTCCTAAAAGAAGCATTAGCCCAAAGGAAACTCAGCACCGTTAAAATTACGAGAACTGAGTATAAAAAATTAAATTTAAATGCTCGCTAAATGGGTTTGAACAAGCAGAACATGAACTAGAATACGAGAGATAATCTCAGTTTTATATGATTTGACTTTTGTTAATTGGGGATTAATTTACCCAAGCAGTTTTTATTTATGTTATTATTAGAGCCCGACCCATAAAGGATTTTTAAGGCCGATACGAATATTTGGTTATGTAAAAATATGAAATTTCAGTATATAAAAAAAGAAAATGAGGAAACGCTCAACAAAACAAACAGTTTTCCCTAACATTAGTTATTTGTAGTTATTTCTTGCTATTCTCACCATTTTAATTCCCACTAAAATAATATGATAATAATTTGTTTTATTGTCACAACAGA
>NC_048417.1:25072246-25075155 GCF_013103735.1 Etheostoma cragini | reverse complement strand
AAATTAAGTGTTAACGAGCAGTTGGACAGGTGTACCTAATAAAGTGGCCGGTGAGTGTATATACACACACACACACACTGCATAAGTTGTCAGCGTCAGACTCTGATGATTTGTGACAAGTTTCAAGCCAACTGGACCATGTACGCTCAAGTTACACCCACAACTAATATTCAAACAACAGCTTTACTCCAGACTGAATAATCTATAATCTTGTTTTATTACTTTCACCGTTTTAAAACCTCTATGGATTCTGCTGATGAACTGAATTATCTACAGAACTAGTCTTTGACCCACAGCCAGCTACTGCATTATTATCAGATGGATTAGAATTAAGGTTTTAAACCGCAACTACTGCACACTCCACTTATCAAACCAGCAAACTGAACTACCTGCAAAGATTCAAGATTGCAGTCACAGCCTAGGAGGAGTTTGAAAAGAATGTAAAATACATGACAATTCATAAATTCAAAATGGCCGCCTTCCGGTTGGGCGGAGCTAATGAAGGTAAATGGGAAAGATGTTCGCGATGGTTAGAGCAATATGTGTATCAAATTTGGTGACGATTGGAGTAACTATGTCCAAGTTAAGGCCTTTCCACACATTAGGGGGCGCTACAGAGCCCGCTTACAGGTATGGGCCAAATCGCTGAACAGACTCACAAAGCTCCCTGTTGTTTACGTGGGCGCCAATTTTTGTGAGTTTTCGTACATACTCAAAAATTTCATATTGTTATATAATACATTATAGGACACTGGAATCTGTGCAATTTAATTTCATACAGTGCAATATTTAATATAATAACCTTTCCATTCCATTACTGTGCAATATTTATTTATTTAATATTAGTACTTAATCATTTCATTTCATCACTGTGCAATATTATTTATTAATTGTTAACACTTATCTATGTTTACACAATGTGTATTCAAAGCTAATTTATATACACAAATTCCATTGGACTCCATTATAGACAGAATCCCAGCAGAGATCAGTTGCCTTGTTTTTTTTAACCAGGGCAGCAGTTTCCAGATTACATTATGTGCTTACATAATTGCAAAAGGGTTGTTTAATGTTTTCTTAGTTAGTTTTTTCAAATAATATCTGATTAGTAAACAAGATGTGCCTTTGGAACATTGGATGAATGGTTGCTGATAATGGGAAATGTAGATATTGCATTAAAGATTGCATTGCATTAAAGATCAGAACTAAACAGGGTGAAGCAGCTTTCAGTTTCTATGCTCCTCATATCTGGAATAAACTCCCAGAAACCTGTAGATCCGCTGCTACTCTCAGTTCTTCTAAATCAAGGCTGAAGACCTTCCTTTTTGATACTGCCTTTCTTTAAATTAATGCTCATTTCGTTCTTATGCTGCACTGTAACTTTTATTCTTGTGTTTTATGTATCCTAATGTTTCTATTTTGTTTTTAACTGTCTATTCATGTGTCTTATTGATTTTTAATGCTTATGACTTTTAACTGTTTGTACTTGTGTTTTATCTGTTTTAATGATTTTGTGTAAAGCACTTTGAATTGCCCTGTTGCTGAAATGTGCTATACAAATAAAGCTGCCTTGCCTTGCCTTGCCTAAAGATCAGCTACCCACCCAGATCAGCTGGTATTTTGTCTATAATGGAGTGAAATGGAAATTTGTAAGTGACCCCAAACTTTTGACCGGTAGTGTATGTATACAGTTGCTCTCCGGACTCAAGACTGTGCGCCAGCACCCCCCGCCCCTCTCTTTTTTTTCTCTGCACTACCTACACTTTATATCTTTGACTTTATATTTTTGATTTTTGATATTTGATATTGTTATCTTATATTCTTATATTTTTTGTGTCAACGCTGTAAAGGGATTGCTTTAATCTCGTGCTGGCTGTAGAATACAGTTGGTGCCGCTAGGGTTCGTCTAGATTTCTAGGCTATGAATCTGGTTCTTTACAGAGAAACAGCTGTCAGTCAGACAAAAAGAGATGGATGGACAAACCTGTTTTATTGTTTTGTTTGTCGTTTCTGCAGAAAGGAATTATGTTTGAGATCCGGTTAGATGAGGAAGGGATGAAAGGGGACGAAGAGAAGGAGAAAGAGGAGGAAAGTGAGGAAGTGAAGAAGAAAGAGGGTGATGGAAGACAAACAGGGGAGGAGGTAAGTGACTGCTCTCTTTATCTTTTCTTCACACCTCCACTTCTCCAATTCACTCTGTCTCTCACTCCTTCTCTCTCCCTCCTACTCTCTCTCCCTCCGTCTCTCTCTCTCTCTCTCTCCTCTCTCTCTTAAGCTCTCTCCCTCTCTCTTACTCTCTCCCTCGGTCTCTCCCTTCCTCTCTACCTATCTCTCCCTCTGTCTCTCTCTCTTTCTGTTTCTCTCTCTCATTTCAATTCAATTCAATTCAATTTTATTTATAGTATCAAATCACAACAAGAGTTATCTCAAGACACTTTACAGATAGAGCAGATCTAGACCACACTCCAGAATCCACAAGGACCCAACAGTTCCAGTAGTTTCCTCCAGAGCAAGCAACAGTGCGACAGTGGCGAGGAAAAACTTCCTTTTAGGCAGAAACCTCGGTCAGACCCAGGCTCTTGGGAGGCGGTGTCTGACGACCGGTTGGGATTAGAATGAAGAGTTTGTTTGTAGTAGTTCTTTGTAGCATAGCAGGGCACTGTGGGCGTTACAAGGCACAGCAGGACGTAGCTGGGCACCGCAGAGCGTAGCAGGCTGTAACATGGCATCGCAAGACATGTAGCGGGACAATGGACAGCTGCTACCCTGATTTTTGGCGCCTCCCTGATCCGAGGAAACATGCTGGGGGGAAAAGAACAGAAGGACTCCGTGGAATGACTCCCCGGAGCTAGGTTAGTAACAAGCATTTCTGGGACATGGATGCACACAAATGGAAAGATAGAAAGATA
>NC_048417.1:25069555-25072146 GCF_013103735.1 Etheostoma cragini | reverse complement strand
GAGTAAGAAATGAATAAACACAGATAAACAGTCATTGCCTATGTTTGAAATGTCTGTCCATGTAATTTTGCCATCACAATCTACCGCCCTGTATCACACAGGAGGACACAGGAGGACACAGCAGCTGATCCACTTTGGGGCTGAAAACGCAGAAGTTTCCTAAATCACATGTTCATCTACTGTACATGTTGGTACTGTATTATTGTAATCATTAGTAATTAATTCCTGTTCATTGTTCATGCACTTGTATGTTGTTGTTGGTTTTGATATGGGGCACTGATGATATGTGAGGGGGGGGGGGTTACTGGCCAACATGCATCAGACTGGTCTGGAATATCAGAACAGCTGTAGTTAATTTGTTTGTTTGTGGTCTTGTGTGTATTTTTTTAGTTTTACACATTTGAGTGCTTTTTTATGTGTGTGACATGTTAGTTATGGTTCTAATAGATGATAATGGTTCTGTAACATCATTTTATGTTACATTTTTGCCTGTTATGTTCAATCTATCAGCAATAAAGACAGATTTTTGACAACAAAATGTTTTTCTGGACATCAATGACATTCAAAACGGTGATAACTGAAACAGACATACTACACATTTAGTATACAGGGTGTATATCCATGTATACATGATACATGTGTATACACATTTGGTATGCAAACAGACCTACTACACAGATAAGAACATCTGCCTCTACACCACCAAAGTGAACATAAAATAACAATAAAATATATAAATACATATGACACTGTTGTCCAAACCCACACAATCAACAGACAGAGACAGCATCTTGGAAGTTTGTGATAAATTCAGCCTAATCCCACAGAGAAATGGGATTCAGCCTTAGGCTGTCTCCATGTCTGTACTCCTGCCTGCTTCTCCAAAACTGTTGTCATTTTAACCCTCCTGTTGTCCTTGGGTCAAATTTGACGCCCTTAAAAAATGTCTATATCTGAAATATGAGTTTCTTTGCAAATACAATTGATCACTTTCATTCCTTTGATCTAAAGTATTAGTCAAAATAATTCATAATATCTGCTTTTTGGACTCAAATATTACGTATAATCTATATAAATGAGGGTCATTAACCATGAAGTCCCTAAAGTAGTGTAAAACTAGTGGTAGTAAGGTGGTGTTAGTGAAATAAATAAAAAATAATGTGTCGAAAATGTCAAATGTTTATAAAAAGGGGTAAGGTGGTGTCACATTTTTTTCTGGTTTTGACCCAGGAGGTCAACACAAGGGTTAAACATATTGCAATATCTTGCAGTTATAACCTTTTTTCCAACTTCTAACGTTTCACCTGATTTCAAAGGACGTCCCCAAAAGGAAACTTTGTCAACATCTGTTTCATCTAAAAAGAATCATTTCTGTTTGTTCATACCACTTTAATGTTTTTGCTGCAAAATGTGGCAAACTGACCAACACGTGTATAATATATGATAAATAATAATAGATTAAGGCTGAATCCCATTTCTCCATCTTACCCCTATCCCTCACCCCTACCCTTTGCCCCTTGAAACCAAAGGGGAAGGGGTGAAAACATCCCCCTATGAACTGGGACCCCACATTGTTACATCACCATACAGTAGTGATCACAAACTTCCAAGATGCCGTCTCGGTCTGTTGATTGTGTGGGTTTGGACAACAGTGTCATATGCATTTATATATTTTATAGTTATTTTATGTTCACTTTGGTGGTGCAGAGGCAGATGTTCTTATCTGTGTAGTACTTAGGTCTGTTTGCAATACATATGTGTATACAAACATATACACCCTGTCTACATAGTGTGTTGCATATCTGTTTTAGTTATCACCGTTTTGAATGTCATTGATGTTCAGAAAAACATTTTGTTAACAAAAATGTGTCTTTATTGCTGATAAATTGAACATAACAGGCAAAAAAATTACATAAAATGATGTTCCAGAACCTTTATTAACTATTAGAACCATAACTAACATGTCACACACATAAAAAGGCACTCATATGTGTAAAACTAAAAAAAATCACACAAGACCACAAATTAACAAATTAACTACAGCTGTTCTGATATTCCAGACCAGTCTGAAGCCTGTTGGCCAGTAACCCCCCCTTCCCCTCATGTTTCATTGGTGTCCCGTATTAAAACCAACAACAATAAGTGCATGAACAGGAATAAATTACAAATGATTACAATAATACAGTATCAATAAAATAATGAATGGGTACAACATGAACACATGATTTAGGAAACTTCCGCTCGTTTTCAGCCCCAAAGTGGATCAGCTGCTGTGTCCTCCTGTGTGATACAGGGCGGTATATGTAAAGCACGTAGAAATGTATCATAGACCGTTAATATTAATATATGTATATATACACAATCTATGCGATGTATACAGTCCATTCAAGGCAGAGAAATGCGGGACTGTTGTGCAAATCCACGTTAGCGATTAGCGTTGGCATTGCAAGCTAGCGATTTACAAAAAGGTTTCAGTTAGGAACATGGTTGCAAGTATATATGTACAGGACTGCATACCCAGTAAGCACACATACGTCGGCACGACGTCTGCAAATGATCGCTTCATCTGCAATTGATCGCGGGTCATTTTG
>NC_048417.1:25062295-25069455 GCF_013103735.1 Etheostoma cragini | reverse complement strand
TAACTACTACATATCCCCGCCGTATTTTGATTACATCGCCAATACGTCGTGCCGACGTATGTGTGCTAACTGGGTATACCACAAAACAAGACTGTTGTAACTTTTAAATCAATTATGTTAGCCGAAAATACTTACGTTCATGTGTCTCTCTGGTCGATGCGGCCACCATTGTTGCTTGTGTGTTTACAAGTGAGGTCCCGTCCACACTCGGTTTCTAGGGGTATATACTAGGGGTGCACAATTAATCAAATTTTAATCGTGATCACGATTTTGACTTCCCACGATCAAATTTGCGTGATCGAGCGATTTTTTTTTTTAAAGCGTCATTTCATAGAACGCTCCGGGTTTTTTGCAAAGCCAATCTACCGCTACTACCGTCTGATCCTGAGCCAGTCAGAGTTGTTCACTGCACCCTGTGCATTTTAGTTTCAAGATGTAGACAGTCCCAGAGGACAGAGTAGCGTGAGGAAAACTCAACAGATAGCAGTCGGTAATACGTCGGTCTTGAGGTTTACCAGTAAACGCAACATTTTGTTCCGTGTGTGTTGTTTTTCAGACAACAGCAGTGACCAGTGCTAGTCGGCGCTTGTAGCGTCTGTTAGCTGTTAGCTCCTCTAGGACGCACCGGTGCTTATGTCCTCGCATCCGCTGCAATGCTGTTTATATGGATATGATTTGATTTTGTGTTATATGACCCATTTCGTCTGTAAAGCCATGTCTGTGTTGGATCTCTCCTCTACTCCCTCTCCTCTTACTCTCCACGCAGCCCGGCCACACAGCGGCCCGGTCCACACTTCTGACATTTTTCCACAGTTTTAATTATTATTAACACAGCTATATTTTGTTAAGCATGAGAAGCAAACCTGTATTTGTACCAGTGTTTCCGCGGGTAACTCTGCTATTGCGGCCGCTACGACAAAGAACACAGAAGAAGTTATTGAATGCAACTAACTTCAGTTAGTAGAGTAACAGCGTGAGACGGAGCTGCTGGACCTGGGCCAGAGATGTGACACATGGCTAGAATATCATAGTTAATAAAAATGCAGCGCAGTGACGATACAGACGTTTCATACACACAACGTGTGTAACTGCCTTCCATTCGACAAGTGCTGGACCCGTTCATAATGAGTCAGCCGTCTCTCTGTGAGTACGTCCATCACACTCCCTCTCGCAGTTATAAATAAATAATAACAAACAAATAATCGTGAGAATAATCGCGATCAAAATTTTGATCAAATGAATCGTGATTATCATTTTGGCCATAATCGTGCAGCCCTAGTATATACCCCTCGGCCTATCCCCTACCCCTAACAATTGGACACCACTAGGTCCCGCGTGAACGCGCAAAAACAAGGGTAAGGGGTAAGACAGAGAAATGAGATTCAGCCTAATACTTGGTGCCTGTGTATCAATACAGTATTGCCACTGAAATCATCGCAATACAAGGCTGTATCGAACCCTCCAACAGTCCAACAATGGTACGCACGTGACACGTTTGGGCAACAATACAAATTAGTGCCTGCTGTTTTTGAGACTTCTCGCACTCAAGCCGGCGTGGCTTCGGTGTGTCTCCGAAGTGCTTTTTGGACCGATGGGAGCCAAATGATTAGTCCGACAGGCTTTTCTGCCAACGGTCGGTTGGTGTGTTTTAGGAAACGTGCGTAAAAAGAGAAAAGGTCTGTCTTCCAGATTTTTTAGGAAATCAATTTTACCTTGTTAGCTCCGATGTATCGTGGAATAACCCAAGCAGAAACAGCTTGTGCACTTTGGCTAACTCCTCGTTATATTTCACCGTCTCATATTCTACGTCTACAAGAACACGAGGGATGCAAATCAGACTTGTAAATCAGACAGCTGTGGGAGTATTTCTTCCTCTCTGTATCTGCTCCGGAGGGCTGGGGATCGCCGGAGCTGGGACGGAGACAGGACGCAGACGCTCTGCAGTCCGTGGAAAGACACACATTGACCTTAATGGGAACTTAATGACACCAACGCAGTTCCAGATTTGGTGTAAATTGCGGGTTATATATCAAGTTAATACTGATCATCTGGTTTTTAATCACCGACAGATTCTTGAATAGATATTAAAGGGTTTGCAATGTTGTTTTTCCTGATAAAGTTACGGAAATGAAGACGAAGGAGAACTTTAAGATGAGAAGTTTGAGTTAAGATGACAGACAAATCTCTTCCTTTTTTTATGATCAATTTTTTTAACTTTTATATTAAAATAATTAACAAAACAATTACAAACAATATACTGACACAAGGAAAACGTGCGCCCCAGAGCCAGCGATGCTGCGCCAAATGTCCAGGGTCCTTTTCAGAGCTCCACGGACACAATATCCAAGAAGGAAAGGGTCCATGTACAGACAAACGTCATGAGGCGGCTTCCTACGGGTTGCAATCATTCTCTTAGCAGCTGTAAGTCCAGCAAAATCTCTCCTCATTTAAATGCTGTTTCACTGCCAGCATTCTTGTTAGTAACGAGGAACGGACATGATAGAGTGTGAAATATTAAAGAAGTTTTATTTTGAAAGAAGCCGTGTGTCCACAAATTGTTGACTCAGAAACCATAAGTCTGATTGTTATCAAATGTTATGCAGATCATGATTTTTTTTATGTGTGTGTGTGTAGTAGTAACTCAAACACCACTTACGGTAACAGTTCTGCAGACAGAAGAAGTGCAAACAAACACATCATATTAATTATTTTACCTTTATAAGTAGGAAGCAAGGGGCTCAGAGTGGAGAGACACACTTTGGTTTTTGTCTTTTCATTAGAGGAAAAATATAGAATAACACCAGACTTTTCCATTGCTCTCTCACACACACACACTCACACACACACACACTCACTCACTCACGCTCTCTCTCACTCACACACACACACACACTCAAGTCGTTATTGTCTAGACTTGTGACTCGAGTCTGACTCAAAGTTAGGTAATGGTAAGTCGACTCGGACTATTGTTTGAGACTCGGACTAAAACACTGGGGACTCGAGACTTGACTCTTGACAGTTGGTGACGTGACTACAACACTGAGCCTAACAACGGGAGTGGATGGAAACATCAGTTGGACTTTACTGAACTCTTGATCTGAGCGTCTCGTTCTTTAGACTGAGAGGAAACCTCCACCTCCTGTTGTTGGATCTGTTGAGGTGTAGCAGACTGCTGCACATCCGCCCTCGTTCTCCTCCGTCCCGTCACTTGCCGCCGCCGCTCTCTCCGCCATGCGCTCTGCCTCTTCCGAGCTCTCGTCCTCCATTACAAACAGGTTGTTCATGGAGTTGGCCACCGCGTCTCTCAGCTCGTCCTCCGACTCCTCAAAGTTCCTGATTAAAAAAAACTAAAATGATCTCATGCAGAATTAATGTGATGATTGGAAATAGACGACATCTCTGCCTATACAAGCTGGGTTTTAAGTTTTAAGCTTGGAAATTTGGGCTCGGAAACGCCAGAACAGAGGGAATGAGAGGTTGAAACGCCAGTCCAGGGGGAATGAGAGGGGGAAATGACGGAGCAGGGGGAATGAGGGGGGGAAGTTAAAAGAAGATTTCCTTTCTAAACCAAACTTCAGCCTGAGATCTTTTTACCGAAGAATTAGGATGCCACAGCAAGGGTAATAAGAGGGGGAAATACAAGAGCAGGGGGAATGAGGTCACAGCCAAGTTGACTGCGTTCCATTTTACAATTTGGATTTTTGTTGTTTTCATTGGCTCTAGCCAGGTTAGCCATCGTTAGCAATACCAGACGATAACAATACTTATACTGTTTATGTTTTTGTTTTTTGTTTTGGCTAAAGTGGCAACATTTTGGCTTAATTAGTATTGACGAGATGGCTCAGGATGGAAGATTTACAGTCACAGCCATCTTAACCTTCCTCTCTACTTTTCTGGATTGTTTAATTATATTTAAGATCAATTTAATTTGGCCTCTGGTTGTGACTGTTGACTTACGTGTCGTCATCGTCTGATCTCGGCTCCAGATGCTCTTCATCCATCTCCACATCAGAGTCTTCTTCTTCTTCCCCCTCTTCCTCTTCTGCTCTGTCCTTCTCTGCCTCTGAATTACAGATTTGTCTGAGATTTGTCAAACTATTAAAACTAAAGAACTCTCCTCCCATTGTAGAAAAAGTAAAGGATCCTAATAAATGTTTAATGACAATCATCTCAGCTGGACCTGTAGCCGTTATAGTGTTGCTATGGTTACTTTATAATAAAAGATTATAAACTCCATGTGTTTAGTGTCCAGGAATCTTAATGTGGAAAGTAACTAGTAACTCAAGTAGCTAGTAACTAAAACCGTCAGATGAATGTAGAGGAGTAACTAAAATAACTAGTAACTCAAGTAACTGGTAACTAAAGCCTTCAGATGAACGTAGAGGAGTAACTACAGTTACTAGTAACTAAAGCTGTCAGATGAAATTAGAGGAGTAACTAAAGTAACTATTAACTAAAGCTGTCAGATGAATGTAGAGGAGTAACTACAGTAACTAGTAACTAAAGCCGTCAGATGAATGTAGAGGAGTAACTACAGTAACTAGTAACTAAAGCCGTCAGATGAATGTAGAGGAGTAACTACAGTAACTAGTAACAAAAGCTGTCAGATGAATGTAGAGGAGTAACTACATTAACTAGTAACTAAAGCTGTCAGATGAATGTAGTGGAGTAACTAAAGTAACTAGTAACTAAAGTAACTAGTAACTAAAGTAACTAGTAACTGCAATAGTTCTCTCTAAAAAAGTAGCAGAGTAGAAGTAGAAAGTAACATGAAAAGAAAAGACTCAGGTAAAGTAAAAGTACCTCAACATCTGACATCTGGACTTAATAACAGTAGTGGAGTAAATGTACTTAGTAACACTGAGGTTCCCTGTGGATCAGTCAGAGTCAGGATGAGTGAAATCTGACCTGCGGCCTCTGAATCCAGGGTTGATGATGTGAGTTCAGCCTGCGCAAGCGCGTTCAGCAGGGTGTTTGGGGGGTCGTTGACCCACTGCCTGCGACCTGCTGCCTCGTCAACTGGGGGGGGGGGGTAGGAAAACAGACTGTACATTAGTCATACATACTGTCACTGTCAGACAAATAGTCTTGCTCATACCAAACATGGATGGACTTTGTACAGTTTCCCCTGTTTACAGTCTCTTTATGCTAAGCTAAGCTAATTTGCTGCTGGCTGTAGCTTCATGTTTATATATAATATAACATTTACCTCTGAAGTGTAGCGCACTTAATGTATAAAGTAGCATCAAATGGAGGATATGCAATAAAAGAATATATTAAAATGTTGAACTATTACTTCAATGAAAGCACTGGAAATAAAATAAAGTATCTGATCAAAGGAAACAATAACTGTGTGTTGTTGTAAAAAGTGAAATACAGAAAGAGGAGATGAAATGTAGGGCTGCCCCCTCTGAGACAATTCCTTGACTAATCAGTCGCTTTGGTCTTATGAGCACATCTCTGGTAAACTGTTGCATGATCCTTCAACTAATCGAGTATCTTTAGTCAAGGACAGACCTTATGAAATGATGAATTTGTCACAAGCTGAGTTTCCAGCCACTTGTCAATCGAATTATCTGAAGTTTGGTAAAAAAACTCATGTGAATAAAGCTGGTGAAAGTGTGTTTCCATCCAACGGCTTTAAAGCCAATAAAAACCAGTGGTGATGACGTCACACGCTGTTTTGCGATCAAATTGGTATATGGAATTGATTTTAGACATTTTAGGGTATTTCCATTGATTTTCGCACTGAATCACACCAGTTCAAGCAACAACAACGTTTTTCTAGACAAAATGGATCACGTCTACCAACACATCATCAATATTGGACAAGTTATAATAGTGCTTATGTTCCAGCTGATAGCGACATATCGAGCTATAATAAGAATACAACGACACTATCAACACATCACTATGACAATGCAGATGCAACTTGTCTTTTATTGTCCCTCCGGCATCGCTGCAAGACTCTTTTTTGAGACATGTCTCCCTGTTTGAGCGTCTTCCATTTACTCCGCAGGACGTCCCACGGCTGGAACCTTTGTTGTCTGTTTTCTTCAAGAGTTCCTGAGAATTAAATTCAGAAGTCTGTCGTCTCCTCGTCTGTTCACTTCCACCTGTCTTTGTTGATGGCCGCCATGTGTGCAGACAGAGAGGAACTACTGGGTGGAAACGAACTAAATCTTCTTCGTTTTGTTGGCGGGTTGCAACCATAAAATGACTTAAAACTAAATCACAATTCATTATTTATTCAGCAAATAACGTTTCCATCAGCGTTTATCACAAAAGCCGAATTTTAATCAGAATAAATTTAGATGAACGTATTTCTTTTGAGTTGATATTCATGAAATTCCATCAAATTTGACTGTTTCAATAAGGCATTTTTCATTCAATATCACTTAATTCAGATAAAAATGTGTGGATGGAAACATAGCCACTGACTAATAATAAGTAACTAAGTGACTCTTATATGATTGCAATACATTTCTGTGCCTCTTTACTCAGCTATGTTACTCATGTACGGCACCTTGTTCACCCCCGACTTCGGCGGTGTAGACAGAATTGACGTCCATGTCGGCAAATGCATCCAGCAGAGTCTGAGGAGTCCTCTGGCTCCACCCTCTCCTCACTTCCAACCAATCTCTGAGCTTCAACTCCTCCGCCTCCTGGAAGCTCAGAGTCTTGTTCAGAGGGTCCACTTCCTGTTTGGAGAGAGAGAGACAGAGACAGAGAGACAGATACAGAAAGTGAGAGAGTGAGATAGAGAGACAGACAGTGTGATTATTAAAACTTGGATGACCTGTAATTTTCTTATGTTAAACTCAGATAAAACTGAAGTTATTGCTCTCGGACCCAAGCACCTCCGTGACGCATTATCCAAAGATATAGTTACTCTGGATGGCATCACCCTGGCCTCCAGCACCACTGTGAGGAATCTTGGAGTTATCTTTGACCAAGACATATCCTTTAATTCCCACTTAAAGCAAATTTCAAGGATCGCCTTTATTCACTTACGTAATATTGCGAAAATCAGGAATATCCTGTCTAAAAATGATGCAGAAAAACTAGTCCATGCATTTGTAACTTCCAGGTTGGATTACTGCAATTCTTTGTTATCAGGCTGCTCGGAAAAGTCCATAAGGACTCTTCAGCTGATCCAG
>NC_048417.1:25049833-25062195 GCF_013103735.1 Etheostoma cragini | reverse complement strand
CTTAACCATCAAACCTAAATGCCTAACCTTATCCCTTACCCTTACCCTAACCATAACCTAACTCTAACCCTACTCCTATTGCTCAAAAAGCCCTTTAACGTTATGGGGACCAGCATTTTGTCCCCACAAAGCTGTCAGGTCCCCATAATTATACTGTATTCACAGTTTTTGGTCCCCACAAATGTAGCTAAACATGGCCCACACACACACACATTAAAAGACCCGACCTGATGAAGGAGAAAGTGGCTGTAACTACAGTGTACGCTGTCGTATCTGCTTGAAATGTCCCACAATCATCAAGAGTCCAGGCCTGAGGACATCTACAGGCCAATACGGACTTTTGGAGATAGCGCCACCAACTGGCAACAGGATATCATCCTAAAATGACAAAAATCACCCGATTTACATGAAACTTAGAATGTGTGGTCTACATGTGATACTGAGCCGGCCCCTTAACTTTAACCAAGCCCACTCACTCAGGCCACGCCCCTTTTCATAACATTTGAACTGTTTAAGGCACAGTCTTGTGTAAGGTGTCATTGAACTCAGCAGAGTTCCTTCTTCATTGGTGATGTTCGACCCGCCCCCTGTGATTTGGCCACGCCCCTTTCGACAGATAATGAACTATTTGACGTAGAGTCTTGTAGCAGGGTGTTCCGTCTTCATTGGTGACTATTTGCAGTGTCTGAGTGGCGCACAAATTCACTTCTGCAAAGATTGGCCTATGCCAGTGAATCTTTAGAGCTAGAGTGGGGGACAGAGGGGGGGCTGCGGTACGGATCTCTGGAAGTTTATCAAACAAATGTCTCTCTCTCCTCCAGTTTTAAGTCTTCAGACTACGTTTTGGGTCAAAATGTAGGAAATCTTGTTCCGGTCGCAGACATGTAACTATGGAGTCTATCGGACTTAAATTGTTGGCTGTGATCTACCAACTGTCGAGAGAAACTATGAAAAAAAATGCAGCTGGAGTACGATTCAATGATTTTATTCCCCAAACAAATGTCTCTCTCTCCTCCAGTTTTACCTCTTAGACATCATGGTTGGTAAAAATGTAGGAAGTCTTGTGCCGATCGCATACATGTAACTTTGGAGTCTCTCAGACTTAACGTGTTCATGCTAGGGGAACCAACTGCCAATACAACACACTGAAAACGGATATCTAGCTCCTTCTCTGAGGAAATAATCATAGCACAATCATAGCATAGTGGATGTGCACCCTGTAACAGGCACACTGATAAAATTTTCTAGTTATTATTATTATTGTTTCATTTCAATGTACACTACTTTGGTCAACCTGGTTGTTTTAAATGTGCTTTAAAAAGAAAGTTTGATTGATCCATGACCCATGTGTTTAGCTTAATTTAGCTAACATTAGCACTATGCTAGCGAAGGTTAAAAGCTGACAAGTTTCTGTCTTGCAGGTAGACAGTGTTTAGTAGGGCTGTAATCAACCAAAGAAAATCTTGGTCGACTGAAGTCGTTAAAATTTGACTACAAATCAACCGTGGGGTGGGGGTGGGTGCGGTGCGGAGGGGCGGAAAAATTTTAAGATTAATTACTGTCCCGCAGTACTTGTGCTTGTAGGTCATTTGCAGTATATTAAATCGTTTTGACTTAATTATTTTGCACTGAAATGCCACTCGTCTGTCGGCTCTGACAGTGCTCAGTGCCTCGCTGTGTTGTATTAACTCTGAAACTTTCTCTTTCAGTCCGTCACATTTTGCGTGATGGTGTGCCATGCTGGCGCTATATGAACAAGTTCTTAAAACCTCAGCCCTCCACAACAGCAATGGGCCTCATATCCTGAGCAATAAAGTCGACAATTCCTTCTGTGATATTAGCATATTTTTGCGTTTGGAGGGTAGAGGCTTAACATCCAGCGGGGTCTGGGGGGGTCTGGGGAACGCTACCGTCGTTGCGGGAGGGTGCGCCGGTAGTTATAAAACTATTATTAGACTATGAAATATGCTAATTCTGATGTGTTCATATAGCCTGCTCAAAACAGACAGGGCAACCTAACGCAGAAAAGTTAGCTTACCGTTTTTAGGAGATATGCCATATTTGTAGTCGAGCTGCGATATGCAAACTGTTGCTTGCAAACTTTGCATTCAACTTTTTTCCGTTATCTATTTTTGTAAAATGCTGCCACACTGCCGATGTCTTCGACATGGTAGAGGAGGACTGACTGTAAATTAAACACTCAAAATTAAAGAAGTATTCAGCAAACCACTAAAACAAGGCTTTCTAGTTCTTTCTTCAATCCGTCCCCAGTTGGTTGGGCTAAACAAGGGGGGTGTTCTAAAGACAGACTGTTACCTGTTCAACAGGGATGCTCTAAAGACACCCCCATTAGCAATTTAGTGCTTTCCACCCATAAACCGTAACGGTCTATGCTTCCACTGGATGAAATAACGCGGCAAAAAATCGGCCAATCAGAATTTTGGTCAAGTCAGAACCTATCGACCAATAAATCGAATAATCGACTGGGAGATTACAGCCCTAGTGTTTAGACATTAATTTTGAGTAGTACAGCCCACAAACTCTTTAAGAATACTACTACTTGAAAAGAAAGAAGTTGGCCACTGCCGCTGGAGGACAGCAGTCTGTCCAATCGACTCTAGAAGATTTGGAGTTAAGCTCTGAAGTCATTCTTACAAAAAGGAAGATGTGTTCAGAGGTTAAAGTTTAATCTATCGACCAGCATTGATCTGGTTGGTTGTAGCGCTGTCCTATTGGGTGCAGAGGAAATATGAAAGACAACTGTCTAACCCGCCCCTCGGAATGAGCCCAGCCAATGGGGAGCTCCCAGACCTAACATCTGGATGTGGGCCTGGCTCGTCAGGCTACCTGATTTACACTTCAACTTGAAAAAGTTGTATGGTTGCTTTGGGCCTCCATAGAGGAATGTAGTGACTGTATACACACATCACATGTGGGTGCAAGGCTCTCAGCAGATCACACGGATGAAACAAACGAGCAGTAGAATTAGTGATAAAAGCTTTGATAGCAACCTCAAAGACAGGTCTAATTGTCTAGTTTAGTCACCTTGTCTTTGTGTTTTCTCTCCAGTGCTCTCCTCTGTTCTCTGTTCTCCTCTCTGATCTTCCTCAGAGCTGCCTCCATGTCCTGAAGCAGGAGAGTGAGACAGGAAGGACAAGCTGTTAGAGACTAATGCTGGCTGCTTGTTTTATCTCTAAAGCTAAACACGGACCTGTCTATGGTCTCTGCTGAGCTTATTTTCTATATTATGTTGCTTTGCGTCTTTAAAAAACCAAATCTAGCGTTGGGAACAGCAACATGTTGCCGCCGGTTGGAGTGACTGTTTTTGTGTTGTCATTTTCTTTACATTAGCTCTCCAAGCTGTAATCAAAATGTGCATCAAACATTGACTTTTGATGAGAGTAGATCCAGTTGTTCCTTGTCCCTGTTCACTCAGTAACGTTAAATTTTGTTTTTTACCCATAAGTTATAGGAAACAAACATCATTCTTTACCTGTGCAGGAGGAGCTCTCTGCTGCTCTTCATTGTCTGCAGAAGGCTCTGGGTCTCTGGCTTTCTCCACCACAAAGGTGCCTTGTTTGTGCTGTGGCTGAGGCTGTTGGAATGAAAATATAGTAATGTTTTACTAAATAATAAAACTCACTGGATTAACATTACAAGAGCAGGTGGGGGAGGAAATCTGCACTGTGTTCCTCTTTAATTTAACTCTAACTAATCCATCCATTGTACATGTTGATATACATTTAAAATGACCAACATGTTGTAACCGACATAGGTCATAAAGGCATTTTAATTTGGTCACAAACCCTAACAGTTAGTGTACAGTTCAGTACATTGCACAGCTCATCTGCCAGCTGCCTTGCAACAGATTAAAGGATTTAAAAAAGGCTGGGGGTGGGGGGTTAGGATGCAGAAACTGTAAAATTAGACATTTCAACCCTGACCGCTGTCCTGGAGCCTGAAGAGAAATAAAGATTGTGTACCTGTCTCTCAGCTCTCAGCCTCATCTGTCTCATCTCCTGGTGATACTGCTGTCTGATAACATCCAGCTGACGCAGGTATTCCTACACACACACACAAATAATCAAGTACTTCACATATTTACTCAATGCAGTACTTTAGTGAATGTATGTAGCTACTTTCCACCTCAAGAGTCAATCGTTGCATCTCATAGCCCTTAAATTGCCTCCTCGATTCCTTCACTTGCCTCAATTCCTTGCATCTTAGTCCCTCCCACCGAGCGGGAGAGATGCAAGGAAAAAATTATTGGAGGAGCGAGGCAACGAGCAAATCTGTTTTAGAGAAAGAGACGTCCTTTCCTCTGAAACGTCACATGTATTCGTCAGCTATTTGGGCGGAGTTAGCAACTCCTTCAGCTGCACAGCTTCCAGGAAAGCTGCTCTCTGTCATCCTCGCCTATAGCTCCTCAATGCTCCCTCTTTGATGATCCCTCCTCGATGCTCCCTCTTTGATGCTCCCTCTTCAAAGATCCCTCCTTGATGATCCTTCCTCGATAATCCCTCCTAGACGATCCCTCTTCGATGCTCCCTCTTCAATGATCCCTCCTTGATGATCACTCCTCGATGATTCCTCCTCGATGCTCGCTCCTTGCTGCTCGGGGCAGAAATAAGGAGGACCGAGGAGTTGAGGAGCTAGTAATAAGGGCCATGAGATGCAGCCAATGTCAGTGATCTGGGAAAGACGACACCCGAGTCCACTGCGTTTTATTTAACAAGTCGGATTTTGTTTGTTAGACATTTGTTTGATAACAACACATTACTTATTATTACTTTTACACACATTACGTAACAAAATGTCCACAGATAGAAGATGGCCAGGACTGTGTGAACGACTG
This sequence comes from Etheostoma cragini, assembly GCF_013103735.1. Classification (NCBI taxonomy): domain Eukaryota; kingdom Metazoa; phylum Chordata; class Actinopteri; order Perciformes; family Percidae; genus Etheostoma; species Etheostoma cragini. The sequence goes on along the minus strand of NC_048417.1, from coordinate 25,057,340 downwards.
GAATGCACTATTAATGAGGCTGACTACAGAGTGTATTCAACTTGCTGTCCCTTCACTATGATGTCTGGCCTGTCTCCTGTGTGTCCTACCTGCTGTCCCTTCACTATGATGTCTGGCGTGCCTTCCGTGTGTCTCCTGTGTGTCCTACCTTCTGTCCCTTCCTTATGACGTCTGGCATGTCTCCTGTGTATCTCCTGTGTGTCCTACCTACTGTTCCTTTACTATGATGTCTGGCGTGTCTCCTGTGTGTCCTACCTGCTGTCCCTTCACTACGATGTCTGGCCTGTCTCCTGTGTGTCCTACCTACTGTCCCTTCACTACGATGTCTGGCGTTTCTCCTGAGTGTCTCCTGTGTGTCCCACCTAATGTTCCTTCACTATGATGTCTGGTGTGTCTCCTGTGTGTCCTACCTACTGTCCCTTCACTTTGATGTCTGGCATGTCTCATGTGTGTCCTACCTGCTGTCCCATAACTACGATGGATGTAGTGTCTCCTGTCTGTCCTACATACTGTCCCTTCACTACAGTGTCTGGCATGTCCCTTGTGTGTCCCACCTGCTGTCCAATCACTACGATGTCTGGCATGTCTCCAGTCTGTCCTACATGCTGTCGCATCACTATGATGTCTGGCGTGTCTCCTGTGTGTCCTACCTGCTGTCCCTCCTGCCTCCTGTCCTGAGGTGCATGTTGGTGCTGTCCCACTTCCTGCTCCTGACCGCCAGGCTTCCTGTTGCGCTCAGCCGTACACGGACGCAGACCCTGAGGGTCAGAGAGGAAAGTTAACAGAGTATTTTCTTTTAATCAGCTCCGTCTACATGAGCTGTATCTGTTTACGTAGAGTTCTTCCTGCGTGTCTCTACGACAGCCAATCAGAGAGACGACTGTTTTCAGGTAAATAGGTTAAATAGGGTAAAAAGGACAGTATATACACACATATACCTGGACTCACATAAATACCTGGACACTTGACACCTGACTAATAATTTATGGTAAATGTCTTTTATAGCCAAAGGTTTTATTGTTCTTATTATTATTATTGTTTTCTTTATACTGTCTTTTTTTCTCTCTATACTGTGTTTTTCTTACTGAGAACTGCAGCTGTAAATTTCAATTTCCTTGCGGGAGTCATCCCAAAAGGATGAATAACAGATGTCTAAGGTTTGAGTCTGCTGTGGAAGACATTTGATTGGACGCACTTTGCAAATACAATTGATCACTTTCATTCCTCTGGTCTTACCTATTAGTCAAAATAACATAATTTCGGCTTTTTTAACTCAGATATTAAGTATAATTCTATATAAATGAGGGTTATTGACCATTAATTCCAAAAAGTAGTAAAACTAGTGGTAATAAGGTGGTGGTCTAAAGGGACAAAAATGACAAATTTTTGTCAGTTTTAGACACGGGAGGTGGCAGTCCAGAGGGAGTTGGGTTGGGAACCGGAGGGTCACTGGTTCAAGTCCACGTATGGACCACTAAGTATGGAGTGTGGATCGGTGGCTGGAGAGATGGCACCTACCCTCCTGGACACTGCCAGGTGCTCTTGAGCAAGGCACCGTACCCCCTCTACCGCTCAGGCCTTGTTCTGCTGGCAGCCCACTCACTCTGACATGTCTCCATTAGGGCATGTATAGGTCCTGAGCATGTGTGTGTATTTCCAGCCTGTGTGTGATTACTAACAAGTGTGTACGCAGAGTGTAAATTGTAATTTCCCCACTGCGGATTAATAAACAAATTAAATATTAATTAAAATTACCCCCCCCCCCCCCCCAGTGATTAGAGATGGTCTGCAGGTTTTCATGGCCCCTTTTGGTATCTCCTCAGCAGCTTGGAGCCTCTACAAAAAGGTACTACACTACAAACTACTACTACTAAAAAAAGTACCTGTTAGATGGTATCTAACTTTTATTAGAATGGAAAATCAAAAAAGGCGAGCAGAGTCATGGAGATACCATGTGATGGAAATATGCCATTGTTGTTTCTGTTATTATCACCATATCTGTGTCTAAGACGTTGGTGAAGCTAGATCAGATCATACATAAATAACACTCCAGATGCTCAAAGACACAACTTAAAGCTAAAGAAGTTTAGCTTCAATCATTAGATCTGAATTCATTCAATTCATTTAAACCTTTTTGGTGATTTTTACATTCATGCAGCTAAGATTTATAATAACATGTCAATGTGCTGTATTTATATAGCGTTTTTCATGCTTAACGACTACTTAAAGCGCTTTTACATCATACAGGATACATTCACCAATCACACACATTCATACACTGTGGCCGAGGCTGCCGTACAAGGTGCCACCTGCTCATCAGATAAACATTCACACACATTCACACTCCAATGCGCAGCACTGAGCCACAGCCGCCCACAGGCCTATTTGTTTTTTTTTAACCCTAATGTTGTCTTCCACCGACCGTGAACTTGTCCTCTCAGGTCAAACTAGAAAATTACCATTATTATGACGCTTCTTTTTGGTAGTTACTCATTTTTTTGAATTCATGGTCAATAAATCTTGTTTATAGGAAATTGTTCCTAATTTTTTGAGTCAGAAAAGCAATAATTATGAATTATTTTGACTTATATTAGAGGAATGTATGCTTATGGATAATCAGTTTAGTCAGAATACTGTTTAGAAACCAATTCTAGATTTTTTAAATGCTGTAAAATTATATACAACACTCAAAATTCAATGAAAGCAGTGATCAATAATAGTAATAATAATATACTGTAACAATAGTTCTTGTGAAGAGTGTTGTAGGGAACCATCCATGTTATTTTGGGGTAATTTGGTTAAAAAGAGACAGATATTTCTGATAAAGACATTTTAATAACAGGTCAAATTAGACCCGAGGACAAATCCAGAGTGGTCAATTTATTCCCAAAACACATTTGAAACATGTTTTAGGAAATGTGGTGAGTGCAGTAGGGATATAGTTTGTACGCACCGTCAGCTCTGCTGTATTTCAAGGGGTTGGGGGGGGGGAGACAGAGGTAGAGTGGTCAGCAGAATACAGAGCCTGTGTAACATAGTATCTTCAGACTCTACGTGGACCTTCCTCTGCTGCGCTGTGGAGGAAGGTCTGGCAAGGCAAGACTAGATTTATCTAAACTGGAAGGAATTAGTTGACAGCTAAAATCACTAATAAGTGAGATCTATGTTGTGGAGTCTTCATCCTACCAGCTGTTTCTCTGCTCTCAGCTTGTACTGGTTGGCCTCGTGTCTCCTCTGCAGGTATTCATCACGAGCTGCAGCAACACTGACACACAGCAGGGGTGGAAACACAATGTTAATAATAATACAGTGTTTCTGCTTTATGACAAACTTCTCTGATGAGAGATACTTGGAGAGGCGTGATTGGGAGGAACGGCATCCCTGATCTAAACCAGAGTGGTTGTCTGTTGTTGGACTTCTGTGCTAGTCACGAATTGTCCATAAAAAACACCATGTTCGAACATAGGGATGCTCATAAGTACCAGAGCACCCTAGGCCGAAGGTCAATGATCGATTTTATAATCGTTTCATCTGATTTGAGGCCGTATGTTTTGGACACTCGGGTAAAGAGAGGGGCAGAGCTGTCAACTGATCACCATCTGGTGGTGAGTTGGGTCAGGGGATGGGGGAGGACTCTGGACAGACCTGGTAAGCCCAAGCGGGTAGTGCAGGTAAACTGGGAACGTCTGGAGGAGGCCCCTGTCCGACGGACTTTCAACTCGCACCTCCGGCGGAGCTTTTCGGGCCTCCCTGTGGAGGCTGGGGGCATTGAACCTGAGTGTACAATGTTCAAAGTTTCCATTGCTAAAGCTGCGGCGGCGAGCTGTGGTCTTAGGGTCTTAGGTGCCTCAAGGGGCGGTAACCCACGAACACCCTGGTGGACAGCTGTGGTCAGGGAAGCCGTCCGACTGAAGAACGAGTATTTCTGGGATATAATATCCCGGAGGACTCCGGAGGCAGTTGCAGGGTACCGACGGTACCCTGAAAGCCCCAGGGATTGATGAGATCCGTCCAGAAATGCTGAAAGCTCTGGGTGTGGAGGGGATGTCTTGGTTGACACGCCTCTTCAAAATTGCGTGGAAGTCTGGGACGGTGACTAAGGAGTGGCAGACCGGGGTGGTGGTCCCCCTCTTCAAAAAGGGGGGACCAGAGGGTGTGTGCCAATTACAGGGGTATCACACTTCACAGCCTCCCTGGTAAAGTCTACACCAAGGTGCTGGAAAGGAGGGTTCGGCCGATAGTCGAACCTCGGATTGAAAAGGAACAATGCGGATTCCGTCCTGGCCGTGGAACAACGGTTCAGATCTTTACTCTCGCAAGGATCTTGGAGGGGGCCTGGGAGTATGCCCAACCAGTCTACATGTGTTTTGTGGTTCTGGAGAAGGCATATGACCGGGTCCCCTGGGAGAAATTGTGGGAAATGCTGCGGGAGTATGGGGTGAGGGGGTCCCTTCTCAGGGCAATCCAATCTCTGTATGACCAAAGCAAGAGCTGTGTCCGGGTTCTTGGCAGTAAGTCGGACTCGTTCCAGGTGAGGGTTGGCCTCCGCCAGGGCTGCGCTTTGTCACCAATCCTGTTTGTAATATATATGGACAGGATATCGAGGCGTAGTCGGGGCGGGGAGGGGTTGCAGTTCGGTGGGCTCGGGATCTCATCGCTGCTTTTTGCAGATGATGTGGTCCTGATGCCGTCATCGGTCTGTGACCTTCAGCACTCACTGGATTGGTTCGCAGCCAAGTGTGAAGCGGCTGGGATGAGGATCACCACCTCTAAATCTGAGGCCATGGTTCTCAGCAGGAAACCGATGGAGTGCTTTCTCCGGGTAGGGAGTGAGTCCTTACACTGTAAAATCCAATACCTGTCATAACTTGAAAGACATGAGTTAGCTGTAATTGGGTATCAATAATTTGTGCTTCTTAATTGGTTTTACAAAGTAACGGTTAATTTCATGGTGAAAAAAGCTATTTACTTATGGTTTTTAGTGAATATAACTTAACTTAATTGTTGGTACTGTGAATGTAGTTCAAAATTTTGAAGTATGAACTAACTAGTTAATTTAAAAATGTATTAATTGAACTTTGAACTAGTTCATGTATAAAGTGAACTGTCCCAACACTGTTGGTTGGACAATTAGGAGAACATAAGTTACACTACTGCTAGTTTCTGTTTTAATTGTTTGCAAAGCCCAAAACTTCGATAATACATGACTGTTGGCAAAAAAAGGACATTTATTTTTGCAGTTGAATACTAACAAGGACCCTGTCAAACATTTTAAATAAAAAAAATAAAAACATTAACAAACTGTATATTGATGTGTTTCTCCTATCCCGCCTGTGTTCCATCCGTCCAGCACAGTAGGGACGGATAGAACAATGCACAACTTTTATTCAAAGTCAAATTAAACTAAAGTTGTTCCATGTTTTTACAAGATAACACCCGCTTTTGATAGAACCCACACGTGAGTTGCATTGCTAACATTACTGTAATTATACTTAAGTCAGGATTGTTTGTACTGTTAATTTTTCAAATTGTTTCCATGACTCAATCTAAATCTTCAAATATTCATATCTAAACGGTTTATATTTATGTTGGAAAACAAGTATTCTCCTATAATGCTTGTAAAGTATGCACATATGTATTAACTCTGCAAATCACATCACTTTAAGTGGAACTTTCTTTTGAATAAGACATTTGTCTTTTACAGAAGTGCTTGTGGCAACTGCCTTGAGGGATCTTCACAGCTGCGTTGGCAGTTGGCCTCAGTGTTTGGGAGGTGAGATAAAGTAGACAATATATATATAGAGAGAGAGAGAGAGAGAGAAAGGCAATGTGTATGTGACAATAAAGCGTTATATGCTGAATGACATTGTGTGGAATGGGTACTAAAGTGATCTTCACTCTGTCTAGGACCATGGGAAGCTATAAACTAAGAATCATCATTAATGAAGGGGACATACGGAAAGTGTCACTGGATGGGAAACCAGAAACGGTTGAAGAGCTGAAGATAAAAGGCAAAGAAAACTGCAAGCTGCAGGATGACTTCAAGCTTATGTATAAAGACCCTGACTTTGGTTATTCCCTTTGCAACCTAGATGAAATAGAAGACTTGCCAGCTACAAAAGCAACTGTGAAGGTCATTTCATTGGTGACACTTGTGCCTTCTTCCACCACCAACATCTCTGATGTCTCAGGTGATACAGAGATTCTGTCGACAGACGGCTCATCATCATCAACAAGACAAGAGCAGTGGCCAGAGCTTTTTGAGATTCCAAACTTCTCAGTTGATGTAGAATTCAGACTGAGACAGGCTAATCTTCAGTTTTTACGAGACCAAACGTACCTGAATGTACCAAGAGACATGAAGCATGGCATTTTGGAGAAGCTTGCTGAAGCAATCTACAAATTTGATGCCTATCCAAATGCAGAACGATGCCATTCTGTTGCATTGGCGCTCATTAGCAAACATCCCTGCCTGAGAGAACCAGGCTCGCCAGATGGGTGTTCTGGCTGGAAGAATAGCTTGACATAAAAAATGGGGAACTATCGCACCAAACTGAGAAAAGCTGGATGCGCAGAGATTGCTATTAATCGGGGGGGGGAAAGGCACCCCGGAAATGGCATCAAAAGGCCTCAAAAGACCAAAAAGATTTGAGGTCAATTACTTAACAGACCTCCCTGAGGGGCAGAATGAAGATAGACTAGAGGTTGAAAGAAAGCTCCTGGTTGAAGAAATTAAGAAACGTAACCCCAGTGGAACTGTCATTGCATCTAAGATGGACCAGACTTTCCCACTGCGGAGACAGGAGATTGTGGAGGCTGAACCTACAATAAAAACCCTGAAGGAGCGCTGGCCAGCTCTTTTTACAGAGAGACAAGTATGTATTGATATTAAAATGCTTTTTTTGTATTCAGTTATGATTAAGTGTGCATTGATTGTTTTAGGACTGATAACCAAAACCAGTCTACTTACGCACATTTTTTTCCTTTGTCTTGTAGGTGTTTGCTGAGTTCAACAGAATAGCTACAACAAACCTGGAGAATGACTTTTTTGGTGCTGTTGACCGCTACACACCACACTTTGTCACCATCTTCAAGTCCAAGAAAGGAAGTGTTGGAGAGAAACTGGCTGAGATTGTGCAGCAAATAGATTCAAGGGTCAGTCTACAGACTTACGTTTTTGCTGTGGACTAGATCTTCAAATAACTATTTCAGTCAGGAACTGTTCTGCACTGTTAAGCATAAATGGTGACACCTTTTTCACATGCACTTTTAAAAATGTTTGTATTGTAACTTTTGAATGTTGCATAATCCTGAACTTAATGTGTTTATCTTCTTGGGCGGACGGTTCCCGTGCACGGGACGTAAACTCGCCGTTTTTCGGAAGTGCTGACTTCTTTCCTAAATTGTAAGCATTAAACCGTCATAAAACCGCTCATGCCATACATCATTTGAAAGCTTAAAGTCTCCTGATTCCATCGAGCCCACACACGAAGCAATAAGGTGACGC
>NC_048417.1:25048293-25049733 GCF_013103735.1 Etheostoma cragini | reverse complement strand
TCGTTGAATGAAGTTGAATGTGTTTTTCATGGTTTTAGGGTAGTCCAAGTGTAGTGCATAGGACAACCCAAACAAGAGGCACAGTTCTTGAGGTAGGTTCTAGAGACTGTCCATTACAATACCTCCTTTTAAGAATGATGGCAGTAGAGACTGGGTCAAGATGGAGATGATTTGGAGAGATAGGCGCATCTTCACTGATGATAGTTAGCAACCCAACAGATACCTGGGCCCAGGCCTCCTATCCTAATACAAAATGTATTCAGATGTTACTGCTGTTACAGCTATTCTTTCTGAGGGAGAGAAATGTTCTACCTCTTGTGCAGAACCCACAATTACAGCAGAGCAGGTGGGCTTAGCATTGTTGCACTCAGCAGTTCAACCATGTGACATGGACTACAAATGGAGTTAGTTGAATGGCTGGTTCCTCAATTGTTTATGGTTTTTGTTGTTTTATCTCTTTTATCTCACCCTGCTGGCATACATTGAACTGTCAAAGTTAGCATGCGGTCCATCTTTCTTCTGAACTCAGAGTGAAATACAGTATGTGCTTTTTTAAGATATGAGAACTTACAAAGGAGGTGTTGTAGAAGTTAGTGGGGTCATCACCAAGCAGAACAGGGATGCCTTGGAGAACAAGGGTACGCATTGCTGTCACATCTGGCTTCTAGAAGTTACAGCTACAGAGGTTAGAACACAGAATTTCTATTTCCGTCCAAGTAAATCATCTGAAAAATTAATAAAAAGCACTACTGTAAGCATATTATAGGGGCTATATACTAAAATAGTACCCTAGCCTCATGTCTCAACTCAGAACAGAAAAAATCCAGAAAAAAATGACTTATAAAATGGATTTTGTATGAATGTATTTCTACAGATGTGTCTGTGCGTTTGTCTTATTTCTTATTTCTAAAAAAGCCAAAAAAGTGCTAAATACAAAACTTCTGAAATACAAAAACACATCCACATAAGTCACAGATATGTCTGAAAGAAGTACATACATAGATTTATAGAAATAAGTAATCATAATTTCATGAAATGGTGAAATGCCATCAGAAGTCCATATTTTTGCCTTCAGACAGCTGTAAGAGACCACAGGAATAGTTTTTGTTGGCCATGTTTGGTATCAATCAACTCATCTTCTTATTGGCTACACAGGGATGCCAGTTTTATGACCTTATCTTCTAATTAGTGGGCTCCACTGTCAATTTTTCCCACGTGGGCCCAATGGGGAGTGTGAGATTTCATTTGCTTAGCTTGGGGGTATCTTGAGATACACTGATCCTATTGGCTGGGAACAACGTTCATTGCAAACTGCACAAGCCAGAGAATGTAACGCTGTCTTTGGTTTTGATGTAGCGTGCTCAGGGAAAAAGATACACACGATAGAAACCAAGAAATGATGCACTCTCTAGATTTCTCTACGTCAAAACTTGGGCTGAA
>NC_048417.1:25041324-25048193 GCF_013103735.1 Etheostoma cragini | reverse complement strand
AATTGTGTTTAGAGTACACACAAAGTAAAGTTCACATGACATTACTTAGTTGTTTGAAATAATAATTCTGAGTAGTCTATACTAAGTCAGGAGTACATCTAAAGGTAATTGTCAAGTACAGCACACAAAATATCTTTAGTTACTTAAACTCAAGAGTAAGTGTACTATACTAAACAGGGATTTGTAAATACAATATGCAATACCTATTCCACTGTACTTAGTTTTTTATGTGCAATCGGTTAGCATGCTTTTTTTTAAGTAAGGTTAACTAATCGGATTTTACAGTGTACCTCAAGTGAAGGAGTTTAAGTACCTTAGGGTCTTGTTCGTGAGTAAGGGGACCATGGAGCGTGAGATTGGTCGGAGAATAGGAGCAGCCGGTGCAGTATTACATTCCGTTTATCGCACCGTTGTGACGAAAAGAGAGCTGAGCCAGAAGGCAAAGCTTTCGATCTACCGGGCAATTTTCGTTCCTACCCTCACCTATGGTCATGAAGGCTGGGTCATGACCCTAGGGAGGTGTTCCAGGCACGTCCAGCTGGGAGGAGGTCTCGGGGAAAACCCAGGACTAGGTGGAGAGATTATGTCTCCAACCTGGCCTGGGAACGCCTCGGGATCCCCCAGTCGGAGCTGGTTGATGTGGCTCGGGAAAGGGAAGTTTGGGGTCCCCTACTGGAGCTGCTGCCCCCGCGACCCAATACTGGATAAGCGGATGAAGATGGATGGATGGAACTTATCTGATGTAAGCTTGCTAAATGTATATTTTGTAAATTTTCAACTACAGTGCTAGTTACCCAGTATGCATGTCTTTATGGTGGGAGGAAAGCACCCCGAGAAAACCCACACACTAGAAAGTCCCGGAACGACCTGGATTTGAACCCAGAGTGCCAACTGTGTTAGTGCTCCTTTTTTAGGCTACAATATTTTTTGCCACATACAGCATACATCTACTCACTATCTGAGTGAGAAGATGCTAGCTGCATGTCCCCTGAGCACAGTAAAAAACATCTCCTCACTATCTTCAAGATAAAACACAGATCATCTGCAAACTACGGTGGCCCTGAAAGGCCACAACACGCAACAATAAGAAAACACACAAATAGCTGTGTTGTCTTTTCTTTCTGTGTTGCCAGGGCCAACATAGAAAACTTCTAAAAAAATAGACTGATAAACAGCCAGGGCTGATAATCACTAATGTTATGCGCTGACATTGTAGCGGAAGTGACAACAGTATATTTCTTTGCTTCACCTGTTCACCTGGCTTTTGGGTGTTGACACAGAGGTGTTTTTTCATCTCTCAGATGTGTCTGTTCCTACTCATGATACCCTCATTATCAAGGGCTATCATGTAACTTTACCCTGTGATTCATTGTGATTTGGTCTTCAGACAGGTTATTAAAATTGAAGATACAAATCTCTTTTCCTGTAAAAAGATGGTTTAGTTCAGTGCAGCTTTTAAGAGATGGGTATGGCTGCAGCCTGGAGCATCCCATGTCATCCGTCCCATCTCATGCGGTCTCGTCTCAAGCCGAGATGTGTCCAACGGTAAATTCAGAGTTTCAATACACACAATAACATTCAGAAAGGAGCAAACTAAATGTTTGGCAAAGTTGTTACTTTAACAGTTTTTAACGTTTTTCAATTGATTTGCAACAAATGTGGTCACAAATTTACCCGTGACCCCCTCTGGAAAATTATTTGCGATTTTGTATATTTTACCCTCTGAATTTACCGTTTGACACACCTCGGCATGAGACGGGACGGATGACATGGGAGGCTCCAGGCTGCAGCCATACACTCTTGGCTTTTAAAAGCAAAACATATCCTGCAAATAGTATCAAAAACATGACTAGGATATCTATCCTGGGTGTGTACGGTAACTCACAGCTGGTACGGTTCCACAGCGGGTTCTTCACATTGCTCCCTCTCTCTCTCCTGAAGAGGAGGAGGAGGAGGAGGGAGGACGTCTTCTGTGTTCCTTCTCTGAAAGGCGTCCAGCTGGGCGTAGAGGTGCAGATATTGGCCAACGGGCTGCTGTCCATTAAACCTGCACCAGTGATAGTTTTAGCTCATAGTAGTTAGTTTAGATTGGTTGTAGGACTATCTGTTGCTCTGATTGGTTGTTAGTCTATCCGTGGCTCTGATTGGTTGTAGGTCTATCCGTGGCTCTGATTGATTTTAGGTCTATCCGTGGCTCTGATTGGTTGTAGGTCTATCTGTTGCTCTGATTGGTTCTAGGTCTATCCGTTAGTCTGCTTAGTAAGGTTAGGCTTTCAGGGTGTTATGTGTTTTGTTTTTGCTTCAAGAGAGTTTACTAGAAGCAAGCAACGGGTGTGACTAGTGTTGCTGGACCCCTGATTTTTGTAATTTAATTTAATTTGAAATGGCCGTTGCTCTGATTGGTTGTAGGTCTATCTAATTGAGTGCAGAGGCAACAGGCTCATTCGAGATGAACTGCGCCTCGCCTGTAAAGTGTACGAGAGCAGGCGGCAGCAGCTGGGGGTGGTGACAAATAGCTGCAGTAAAGTCGGACAGTTTCCAGCCGAGGAATTGACAAAAAGACTTTGCTGCGATTCCGATTTAAGAAAATATAATCAGACCCACATATCAGTTGGTACACAGTCTCTAGTAACTCTCAAAATGTTCTACATGCAATTTGTTGCTGATTCTAGAAGTCAGAGACTACATCTCTCTGACTTCTAAATCAGCAACAGACTGCCACACAACGTGTGTTCTGTACAGAATAAGTCTAAATCAGACAAATAGCAGTTAAAATCCCTCAGATTAAAAAAAAATAAAAAGTTTATTTCAAACATCCTCATGTTGACTCGATTGTGAACCAATCAGCTGTTAAATCAGGTGAGAGGCCCGTGTTTCCCAGCATGCTCTGGGTTTGCCTGGGTCTTGCAGTTGGTAAAAAGCAGCTGTGCTGCCTGCGTCTCAGAACTGCGGCCGCCTTGCTCTCGTGAGATTATCGTTGCCTACGTTTGCATTACATCAGAGCAAGTCGGGATCAAGTCGGACACAAATGTAAACTGCACGCAACGGGTGCCGATTGCCGGTGATTGATTCTGCGCAGACCTGGCTCATCTCCAACGAGCCTATTTTCTTTCCTGGCTGGGTTGAAACATGCCCCATAATCACAGCCCAGTGGAGCAGACCACTTCAAGCTAATAAAGGTTAATACAGTCGGTGTAACTCACCTTTCTTTCTTCTGCGCTGCAGCTTCTCTCTCTGCGGATCGTTGATGAAGAGGCTGGGATCAGAAATACATTTAGTGTTAGAAAAAAACAACGCAAATACATAAAATATTTCAGGGTTTTCTCGTCGTTATAAGGTTTAGCGGGAGCACCAGAGCCAAATGAATGAAACTAAAAATACTTTTTTCAGATCTGATGATTGTAGTTCTTTACTTTAAGTTTAGTCTTTAAGCGTGTTGAGTTTTATTTATGTATAATCTGCTCTAGCTTTTCTAACACTTAAGACACAGATATGGTGATAACGTTCCAAAATGAAGTGAAAAAGAGACAAAACTACCATAAAGAGACACACCACAGCTACAAAGCTCTACCAATTCAAAAGTCAATTAATTTTTTTGTAATGGCGTGTATACTATCACATGGGAAAATAGCTTGTGTACATAATGTGAATAATCTTTTAAAATTGAGAATCGTTTATGAATCGATTATTGATTTTGAATTGAATCGTGACATTTTCTGAATCGTGCACACCTATAAAATACACATTTAAAATACAAAAAAAGATAGTATATAATGTATGTATACACATATATATCTATAAAAAAAAAAAAAATCCCCCTCTCACCCCTTGTGGGGTGGTATGTGTCATCCTCAAGCTCGGGTCCTCTACCAGAGGCCTGGGAGTTTGAGGGTTCTGCGCAGTCTTAGCTGTTCCTAGGACTGCACTCTTCTGGACAGAGACCTCTGATGTTTCACCTGGAATCTGCTGAAGGCACTCTCCCAGTTTGGGGGTCACTGCCCCCAGTGCTCCAATTACCACTGGCACCACTGGTTCTCTTACTTTCCACATCTTTTCTAGCTCCTCTTTCAGCCCTTGGTATTTCTCAAGCTTCTTGTGTTCCTTCTTCTTGATGTTCTTGTCGCTTGGGATCACCACATCTATCACTACTGCCTTCTTCTGCTGTTTGTCCATCAACACGATGTCTGGTTGGTTAGCCATCACCAGTTTGTCAGTCTGGATCTTTATGTCCCACAGGATCTTAGCTCGGTCATTCTCCACTAACTTCCATTTTGCCCTTGGGACTTCCAGCCCATACTCCTGTTCCTGTACACTATGACAGTTACCTGGTTATGACGTTCCATGTACGCTCTTCCTGCCTGCATCTTACACCCTGCTCTTATGTGCCGTCCTTGGGTTAACCATTCTGGTTGGATCCCATCAATCAGCATTTGTACTGCCAGGCGCTCATGGAGTGCAGTTAGTTTCTTCAGCCAGTAGGTGTGGATCATGTCAGGGCCTTGTGCTGTCCAGCTCTTCATACCTGCTACTCTTTCTTGGATGTCTGCCGTTGTAATGGTTACTGGTTCTTGTTCCGGGAGAATGCTGTGATCTGTTCTTAGATCCACTAGCCACTGAGCATTTGTGTTGTGGGATGCGAATTTCTCCCATATGTTCTTCCAGTACTGTTCAGTCTCAGTCCTGGGTGGATCTGCTCCTATGTTATTACCCTGCCACTGAGAGTACACTTTGGATGGTCCGGTGGAGAACATACGTTTTTTTCTCCTGGCTTCTGCTTCTCCCTTGTATCTCTTGAGGCGGGTGGCCAGAGCGGTGAGTCTTTGTTTGGCAGTCTCTAGAGCCTCAGGTATTGACAGCTTGTTGTATTTCTTAGGTAACCCCTTCCTTACACCTTTCTGTAGTTCTGAGAGCTGGCTAACTTCTCTTCGTGTTGCCTTGATCTTGGCCTCTAACCTTCTCCTCCATGGGGGGTAATGCTCTTTGTGGTTTGTGGTGTTCATCTTATAGCCAAGCATCTCTAGGATCAATGTTGCTGTGGCGTACATCAGCACATTGGTCTTGGTTATGGCTTTTTAGTAGGGATAGTATGCAGTGCTGCATTCACATCTTCTAGCAGACTTTTAGAGGGTACTTTGTCACTTAGCCTTGGCAGTCTTGGTTGTTGTACTGGGGGGTCCAGCTTGGCTACGATCTTCAATCGTAATCAATCTCTAGTTGTGATAGGAGCTGCCGTTTGCGGATGTTAGAACACTGAGTCAGCAGCTGTTTCTTTGTCAGTGTTGATGTTGGGTTTCCAAGCATCAATCCATCCCATAGTCTCTGCATATAGCCCTTCTCACTGGGGTTGCTTGTATAGTAGCATTGCATCAGATCCATGTTTTCTGCTGTAGTCCATGTATGTCTTGTTCCAGTAGCCCATTTCTCATCAGGTTGCCCTGGTTCCCTAGCAACTGACGCAGACCTTGCTAAACCGGACGACGTCCGAGCCGGTATTGCTTTTGTATTTGTGGTTTCACACATGGTTGAGGACATGCTATGTTCATGGTATCAGTGCTGTTAGCCAATTATTATTATTATTATTGTTATTACTTTGTAGTGGGCCGGGGTGTAGACCCTGAGTGGGACTCTCCAGTCGGATTTTGCAGGCAGTCTCTTGACGGGGGCCCCGGGTCTCTCTGCAGCCCTGGACTTCTGTCTCTTCTCTGAACAACAGGAGAGTCTCATGTTAGAATAACAACAAGATATTGGTGTAGCTGACGCTGGATAGTGTTTGTATTGTTGCCATGACAACACCGCAAGTTAATATAAACGGTCTGTACGATTGCTAGGTGGTTTCAGTTCTACGTATTATTATGGAATAGAATAGAAAGCCTTTATTGTCATTATACACAACAAGATTGAAGCAACCCCTATAAAGTGTCATACAAAATATAAAAATATAAAATGTAAGTAGTGCAGAAGAAGAAGAAGAAAAAAAGAGGGGGGAACGCAATGCTGAGTTCCTGAAAACAACTGTATACATAAATAAAATAGTAAAATAGATAAAGGGCTTGTATACACATTATGCAAAAAGATAGTTTTGTATATCAAAAGTCCTGAGTATTAAATATTGCAGAGTAATGAGATTAAGTGATTAAATATTACATTTTGCACTGTGATGAGATTCAATTGATAAGTATTAACAATAAATAAAAATTGTACTGTAATCATAAAACATTGTTCACTGAATTTTGGGTTCTATAAGTTAAAGTCAGTTGTATTTTGTCCTTTGGTACATTCAGTACAAACGAGTTTTATTTTGGTAAGCTACAAGATCCAGGACCGGAAGTTTGTGAATAGCAAACTGTTAAGCTCCTCTTTTGGTTTTATTCTGCTGCTGGTCTTCCAGGCAAGCACGTTTTCACGGTGTTCCATCATACTTCTATAAGGAATAAAGGTAAAAATGGACATGAGTATGAAGTGTGGAGTCCTTTATGACCAGGGTAGTTACAGTTGGTGCCACTTTGAATGCAGTCTCCTGTGATGGGTGTATGTTTTCTCAAGGGCTGTGCTTAACCGTTGTGTTGTCTTCCCGTCAAAATTAAAAATCAGCACTTTCATTGATGCTTTTTATCAATGTTTTTAACTTTTTCTTACGTTTTTGTCCCTTTATTCAACACTTCGTAACTTACTTAACTTATTAACTTTAGTTTTACAGTTGTTGTTGGAATTTATGGTCAACAAACCTCATTTACAGTGGTGTGAAAAAGTGTTTGCCCCCTTCCTCATTTCCTGTTCCTTTGCATGTTTGTCACAAGTGTTTCAGAACATCAAACCAATTTAAACAATAGTCAAGGACAACACAAGTAAACACAAAATGCAATTTGTAA
>NC_048417.1:25039055-25041224 GCF_013103735.1 Etheostoma cragini | reverse complement strand
AGTCTTTTCCTGATGGTGGAGGCATGAACGCTGACCTTAACTGAGGCAAGTGAGGCCTGCAGTTCTTTGGACGTTGTTCCACACTGTTCCATGTCTTCGCCATTTGTGGATAATGGCTCTCACTGTGGTTCGCTGGATTCCCAAAGCTTTGGAAATCGCTTTCCAGACTGATAGATCTCAATTACTTTCTTTCTCAATTGTTCCTGAATTTCTTTGGGTCTCAGCATGATGTGTAGCTTTTAAGGATCTTCTGGTGGACCTTACTGTGTCAAGCAGCTCCTATTTAAGTGATGCCTTGATTGTGAACAGGTGTGGCAATAATCAGGCCTGGGTGTGGCTGGAGAAATTGAACTCAGGTGTGGACAACCACAGTTATAGTATGTTTTAACAAGGGGGGCAATCACTTTTTCACACAGGACCATGATGGTTAGGATTTTTTTTCACCTTTAATAATAAACACCTTCATTTACAAATTGCATTTTGTGTTTACTTGTGTTGTCCTTGACTATTGTTTAAATTGGTTTGATGTTCCGAAACATTTAAGTGTGACAAACATGCAAAGGAACATGAAATGAGGAAGGGGTGTCATGGGGCTAGCCCATGCCTTCATGTAAAGCTGGGGTAGCATGTGGTGTCATGCTAAGCTAACCTTTCTATGTCCAGTAAATGGGAATGGTTATTGTGAGCAGTAGCAATGGGTTTGTCATTTTATTTCAGTACTTGTCAAACGACTAAGAATTATGTTTGGATAAAAGCAACACATACATAATTCAGTTCAAGTTATTTATTTTTAGTTTCATTCACCTGTCTCATTGCAAGCAGGGGTTGGATTGGCAAACAGGAAGTGATAGATTCTGGAGTAATTTATAGAGGGGAAGATCTGGAATGGCCCAAGTGTCAGCCAGTCCAGAGGGGTGTACAGAATGTCTAGAGTTTTGTTGGGAGAACTTGTTCAGCATGTAACATTTCATTTTGGATGTTATTGTTGATATAGCGTGTATTCATGTCGCCATAAAGGTTTGGGAATGCTGAATTAATACAATAGGGTTTGATTGATTTCCAATTAACTTTGGTTTGTCTTGTAGGAGGGGCTTCTGCTATAAAGGAGAGAGGCTGACGCTCATCTAGGGATGAACGACTTGGGCCAGGAAGAATGCAGTTGCTAGGGCCCAAACAGTCCGGGCCTGATTTAGTTTTTTTTATTATTTTGTTTGATATTAGTTGGTGATAGTAATTTCAATAGTTAGTATTTAGTTTTCATGTTTTGTTTATTTTTTATTTTTTTTTTCAATAAGTCATTCTGGCAATGCTGCATTCCCTTGCGACTACTGAAGAAATAAATTAAGTCACCAGGTGGAAAACTCCAGAGTCCATTCCTCTTTCTTCCACTATGGGGCTAAACTTTACAAGGGGGCAAACACTTTTCACACCACTGTATAGGAAATTATACCAAATGTTTGAGTCATAAAAGCAGAAATTAAGAATTATTTAGACTAAAATCATAGCAATGTATGGTGATGGATAATCACAGACTGGAATATGTCAACTTTTCCTCAATACTATTTCAAAAACCACATTTTTTTTAACACCCCAAAATGAATGTAAGTAGAGATTTGTACTTGCCAAAGAGTGTTGTGTAATCAATTATGTTATTTTGTGTACATTTCAGAGAGAAATATTCAACTTTTTACTCGACTACATTCATCTGACAGCTTTAGTTACCAGTTACTTTAGTTACTAGTTACTTTAGTTACTCCGCTACATTCATCTGACAGATTTAATCACTAGTTACTTTAGTTACTAGTTACTTTAGTTACTAGGATCCTTTACTCTTTCTACAATGGGAGAAGAGTTTTTTTAACTTTAATACTTAACTACATTTTCCTGATGATGCACACTTTTACTGAAGTTACATCTTCAATGCAGGACTTTTACTGTAACAGAGTGTGGTATTAGTACTTTTTCTAAAGTAACAGATCTGAATACTTCTTCCAGCACTGACGTGTTAACGGCCAGCAGCTGGAGCCAA
Source organism: Etheostoma cragini (assembly GCF_013103735.1). Lineage (NCBI taxonomy): Eukaryota > Metazoa > Chordata > Actinopteri > Perciformes > Percidae > Etheostoma > Etheostoma cragini. The sequence continues at coordinate 25,039,195 of NC_048417.1, read as the reverse complement.
TCAAGCAGCAGTGAGCAACCACTGGGTTGCGCCAGAACCCGCCACAACCAACTTATCTGATGAGCCCACTGCTGCTACTGTTGTTGTTGTCGTCTGGTCTGTGGTACGTGCATTGTGTTATATGTGAGTTACCTGCTGCT
>NC_048417.1:25021555-25036555 GCF_013103735.1 Etheostoma cragini | reverse complement strand
CCTTCTGATTGGCAGGCAACCACTCTACCACTGAGCCACAGCCACAACACGCACAACCTTGAGGCGGATGGGCTACAACAGCAGAAGACCCCACCGGGTAGCAATCATCTCCACTACAAATAGAAAAAAGAGGCTACAATTTGCAAGAGTTCACCAAAATTGGACAGTTGAAGACAGGGAAAATGTTGCCTGGTCTGATGACTCTCAATTTCTGTTGAGACAGTCAGATGGTAAAGTTAGAATTTGGCGTAAACTGAATGAGAACATGGATCCATCACGCCTTGCTACCACTGTGCAAGCTGGTGGTGGTGGTGTAATGGTGTCGGGGATGTTTTCTTGGCACACTTTAGGCCCCTTAGTGCCAATTGGGCATCGTGTACCCATCCCCTGATGGCTATTTCCAGCAGGATAATGTACGATGTCACAAAGCGTGAATCATTTCAAATTGGTTTCTTGAACATGACAGTGAGTTCACTGTACTAAAATGGCCACCACAGCCACCAGATCTCAACCCAATAGAGCATCTTTGGGATGTGGTGGAACGGGAGCTTTGTGCCCTGGATGTGCATCCTACAAATCTCCATCAACTGCAAGATGCTATCCTATCAATATGGGCCAACATTTCTAAAGAACGCTTTCAGGACCTTGTTGAATCAATGCCACGTAGAATTAAAGCAGTTCTGAAGGCGAAAGGGGGTCAAACGCAGTATTAGTATGGGGTTCCTAATAATCCTATAGGTGAGTGTATATTGCAGACTACTGAAATATGTTTAAAATCCAAATAATGTATCGTGGCACAAGTATTGTGATGATATCGTATCGAGAGGCATCTGGTGTCCCCCCCTACTGTCTAGGATTGTGAAAATGTCTTAATGGTTTCTGAAGTTTAATAAATACAACTTAAACCAAAAAAGGACAAAATCACACATCTGCATCTTGAGAAACAGACACATTTGTAATCCCACACTGTTCTGCACTCAGTGCAGGCATGAAGGGAGTTCCAGTTTAAGGTTCCTCCTCAGAGGTGCAAATACAATTCATTAGAGTTCAAATAGTTGGAGTTACCGAGGTTCAGAAATTCGAGTCACTGACACTGATATGCACGTCTCAATCCTAGGTCCAATTGTTTAACCCATGTTGATGTTGAAGTTAAAATCAACACTTTTGTTGACGCTTTTTATCTACGTTTTAAACTTTTTTCTCACGCTTTTGTCCCTTTTTTCAGCGCTTTTGACGCTCTTTTCAATGTTTGTTGAAACTTATGGAGTGACACTCCATAACACTCATTTATTAACTTCAGTTTTACAGTTATTTTTGGAATTTATGGTCAATAAACCTCATTTATAGGAGATTATACCTAATGTTTGAGTTAGAAAAACAGAAATTAGGAATTATTTAGACTAAAATTAAAGGAATGTATATTGATGGGTAATAACAGACTGGAATATGTCAACTTTTACTCAATACTATTTCCTATCTACACACATACAAGTGATAGTGGTAGACTGACAGGTAGGTAGGAAGGTATGTAGATGGATAGATAGATAAATAGATAGATAGATAGATAGATAGATAGATAGATTCTTTATTTATTTTCAAGGAAATTAGTTGTGACCTTCTGTACGAAGCCTCACATAAAGACATTATACACCACAACATAACTATGTGAGAGACATCAGAGATATTCACATTCTGTACATGCCTATCTAAACACATAAAAGTGATGGAAGGAGGGATTTTAAATTTTGATGTGACTTTCATAGTTCAACGCTAAGGATTTTTCACTTGTCCGGTCGGGCAATAAAAAAAAAAGTTTGAAATAAATAATAAAAAAAAGTTGGAAAAAAACAACAGAAAATATCAAAAATGTCAAACTTTAAAAACCAAAAATGTGCAAACAAAACCCACATTAAAACACTGTCAAAAAAGTGTCAACAATGGAAACAAAAAGTCAGAAAAACATTAAAAATAAAAATTCCAACGTTAAAAGCATGTGGAAAGAAATGTGGAAAAAAAAACGTCAAAAGCATTGCACGCCACCACAATTCTTTTTGGGCTAACGGGACATTCAAATCATATGATTATGATATGATGACGCCCACGCTGGATTATTCCAAATTACTTGCACGACGTGCAGAGGTGGGTAGTAATCTCAGTATTTGAAAACATTATGCTTCTAGGAGTAGTTTTAAATCACTACACTTTTACTTGAGTAAATTAGTGAAAAAGAAACTGTACTCTTACTCTGCTACATTAGGCTACAATGAGCTTGTTACTTTTCTTTTTACCTTTTTGGTATTCTATGTTTCATTGTTTTTACCCCAGCGTACATCTCATTTTAATGTTTTATTTTGACAGAGAGAGAGAGAGAGTCTTCCGCTGAAGGCTCTACCACGTTACTGTGTTCCACCAATCAAACGTTGTTGTGCCGTCACGTGACCATACTTGATCTCAGCGGCGGGACGGGTCAGCTTCGTTAGCTTTACAGTCGTAGCAAAACAAAGATGTCAGAATCAACCGTCGCCAAGGCAACACAGACAAGGAGGAACCCCCCCGTCCTCATAGTGAAAGCATGTTTCCCTTTTAGGAAACATGCTTTCCTAAAAGGGAAACATTAAAAAACTCAACATCTAACTTGAGGAAACGTAGCGGTAATTTTAGTTTTTGCTGTGGAGAGGTGTTTGTTTGTCTTTTAGGTTACATACAGTATGTTTTGCACATGCACTATCAATCCAAATTTGATGTGACAAGTCTCTCCCTTAAGCTATTTTTTTAATTAATGAATTAATTTTAATTCATTTAATTGATTGGATGAACTATAATTTGCCTGAAGATTATTATTTTGTATTTTTGTCTGTCTGATTGATGCTTGTATTAAATCAGACGTTACTCAACAGTTACTCACTACTTGAGTAGTTTTTTCATCAAGCACTTTTTTACCCTTACTCAAGTAATTATTTGGTTGACTACTTTTACTTTTACTTGAGTCATATTATTCTGAAGTAACAGTACTTCTACTTGAGTACAATTTTTGGCTACTCTACCCACCTCTGACGACGTGAAGTTTTACTTGCCCTGGGCCATCGGAAGACCCTTATTGTTGAACCCTGGACTTTCCATATTGAGCCCTGCCTGACTGAGTGTGTTGTTTTTGTGATCTGGGGCTGCGCTTTGCTTGGGGAGGAGACGTGTTTACAGAATTCCGTGCTTCTAATCAATGTCTACGTTCAACTGCTACAACTGCTATATGCACACTTAATGTCGGCTGACTAACTTCGTAGCCACACACAGTCAAGAGAAATTAGTGAATTAGGAGTGTCCGACCTTAAAGAGTTGTGTGACTAGCAGGCGCAGGTCATAGGAATAGCGGCTGGGTGCTGGGTTGTAGCGTCCCCTGCAGATTTTACTGACCAGTTGACGGAGACCGCTGCCCTCAAACTGCAAGGGAGGACAGACAGGGAGCCAGACAGACAGACAGACAGACAGACAGACAGGGAGCCAGACAGACAGACAGACAGGGAGCCAGCCAGACAGACAGACAGGCAGACACACAGAGTGACAGACAGACACACAGACAGATGGACGCACAGACGGACGCTTAGACAGACGCACAGACAGACAGACGGACGGACAGACAGACACATAGACAGACAGACGGACAGACACACAGACAGACAGACACACAGACGGACGGACGGACAGACAGACACACAGAGACAGACAGACGGACAGACAGACACATAGACGGACAGACGGACAGACAGACAGACAGACGAACAGACACACAGACGGACAGACGGACAGACACACGGACGGACGGACACACAGAGAGACAGACACACAGACAGACGGACGGACAAACAGACAGATAGACACCCAGACAGACGGACAGATGGACAGATGGACAGAAAGACATATAGACAGAAACACAGACAGACGGACGAACAGACAGACAGACGGACAGAAAGACATATAGACAGACAGACACAAAGACGAACGGACAGACACACAGACAGACGGACACACAGAAAGACAGACACACGTACAAACACCCAGACAGACGGACAGATGGACAGAAAGACATATAGACAGAAACACAGACAGACGGACGAACAGACAGACGGACGGACAGAAAGACATATAGACAGACAGACACAAACATGAACGGACAGACACACAGACCGACAGACACACAGACAGACGGACACACAGAAAGACAGACACACGTACAAACACACAGACAGACAAACGGATGCACAGACACACAGCAACTCATTATAAAAGTAAAAGTTTCACATTCAAAACTTTGCTCAAATAATAGTACAAAAGTATCAGACTCAAAAATATCATATCTAGTTTTATGCTGTGTGTGTGTGTGTGTGTGTGTGTGTGTGCGCGCGCTTAGCATTGTGCAGCTTACTGGATGCCTCAGGGTGCAAATTTCATACAGGACGCAGCCCAGAGACCAGATATCCCTGCAGAGGACACACACACACACACACACACACACACACACTTGCATTATGAAGAGGGATTTAAAAAGCAATCTAACGTTAATGTAACTCTAATAATTTGACTGACGAACTCTGATTTAGTTGTATCACCCCAACATGTTTTAAGCTCGACAAATTCATAGTGTTTCTATAGAGTCAATATAAAGCAGCTTGTTTTGTGCATCTTGTGTAATGTCTTGTGTAACATCTTGTGTAATATCTTGTGACATATTTCTTGTTGAAACAGGATTCTGGGGCAGGACCTTACATTATCTCCTGTCTCCCTGAGTTAAACACATAAACACCGGAAACCAAAGAGGTAAGTCTCCAATCAGAGTGCAGCTACCAACAGAAACATAGTTTTCAGTCCTGGAGTCATACGACAGTTTTGGCATTCACTTCTTTGGCAAGGAATCAAGTATGTGCATGTGTGTGTGAGCTCTTGTACTTCTATCTTTGTGAGGTCCTACAAACGTTTTAGACCTTGAGAATGAGGACATTTTCAGAAATCGAGGACATTTTTATCCTAACTTTAAAGGGCCATTTGAATGTGTAGAGTTAGGGTGAAGGTTGGGGTTCGAGGCTTAGGCATTGATTATGTAAATACAGGGTAAGGGTAAGATTGCAAGTATAGCAATCCAAACATGCTGTGTGAGTGTGGGAAAGAGGAAGTAACTTTGACCTTTAGTTGTATCAAAACAACAGCGCGGAGCCAAACAGAAAGAGAATGATAATCAGTTTGCATGTCTGAGTTTCCTGTTAGCGAGTGTGGCTTCATTTTGACCTGAGCACCCCCTCCCAAACAATGATTAACCAATCATAGCTTAGACCCGTTTCTAGGCACAGCAAGCTGCGTGCAAAGCTGTGTGCATGGTTCTGTCATAACAGAGACATTTTGCACTTAGCCTTTCCTTTCCAAAACTAAAGACACAAAGGCAAACGTGTGAGGGATTGTTTTGAACATTGTGTTTACATCCTCTAATGTAACCTGCAGTTATATCCCTGGCAAACCTAATTACTTATTATACCATGGTCTGGGTGAATACTCAATTCGGATTGGCTGCAGGGTGTCCATAGAAAAAGTGATGTAGGACACCTACTAAAAGAGTTCTGGTGAAACTGACTGACTACTGTTCTAAATGAATGCACTACAGTAAAGGTCCCATAACATGGTGTTCTTTGGATGCTTTTATACAGACCTTAGTGGTCCCCTAATACTGTATCTGAAGTCTCTTTTATATAGACCTTAGTGGTCCCCTAAAACTGTATCTGAAGTCTCTTTTATATAGATCTTAGTGGTCCCCTAATACTGTATCTGAAGTCCCTCTCATATGGACCTTAGTAGTCCCCTTAGTGGTGTGCAGAATGCCGGCTGTACATACGTCTTGTTGTTGTAGGGCCGACTCTCGCAGATCTCCGGGGAGAGATAGTACGGTGTCCCAACACACGTCCTGGCCAGCTCCATGGTGCTGCGCAGCCACAGGTCACAAACACAACACACTCAGTCAGGCAGGGATCAATATGGAAAGTCCAGGGTTCGACAATAAGGGTTTTCCGATTGACGTTGTTTTTTACACATTTCTTTACACCTGCTTTTAACGTTTGACTTTAAAAAAAAAAATGTGGGGACTTTTTGTTTACATCGTTGACACTTTTTTTCCAACGTTGTTTTTTTTAATTTAATAATATTCCCCGACCAAAGAAGTAAAAAAACCTTAGCGTTGAACTCACAATGTCACATCAAAATGTAAAATCCCTCCTTCTATCACTTTTATGTGTTTAGATGTACAGCATGTACAGTATGTGGATGTCTCTCATGTAGTCATCTTGTGGTGTATAATATGTGTCTTTATTTGAGGCTTCGTACAGAAGGTCACAACTAATTTCCTTGAAAATAATCTATCTACCTACCTACCTACCTACCTACCTACCTACCTACCTACCTACCTACCTATCTATCTACCTGCATACCTACCTATCTTCCCACCTCTCAACCTATCTATCCATCTATCTATCTTTCTATCTATCAACCATCCATATCTTTGTTATAGGCAACAAATCCCATAAAAAACAAACTAAACTGCATCTGCTTTCTAATACACAGTTATTGTTATGTAACTGCTGTAGGTGCTCCAGGCGGAGCTACTTTAACTACTTTATAAACAGTTGGATAGTTTACAGCCCCACCAAAGGGTCACAGGATAAACCTGAGAGTTGAGAACACAAAAACACAAATTTCTGATACACAAATCTGTTTGACACTTTTCTGACTTTTTATTTATAGTAAAATACTGATAATTTGGACAGTTATTGAAATGAGACCATGTGAGAAGTTTAGAAAGGAACTGAGACATCTGAGACAGCCCGAATGAGACACGGCTTGTTTTCTGAGAGGTCACAAGCTAAAAAAAGGTTGGGAATCTTTAAAAATGCATTGCATTTTATAAAGTGAAATGTTAATCTGCAAAGTAAGCCACTTTGACTGTTGACTAAATGTAGTGCGGTAAAACGTACAATATTTCTCTCTGAGATGTAGATAAGTAGATGTGAAAAGTAAAGTTCAAGTATCTGACAATTGTACTTGAGTAAATGTACTTACTTGATTGTTTCCACTGCTTACTGTATCTTATCAATGGTGAAACACTGGAAATACATCAATCCACAGTGTGGACACAAATTGTATTTGTTTTCAGTCCTGCAGGCTGGCCATTATTTCATGTGTGTTCACATGTCCTGGTCAACAGTTTGGGGAATGATAATGACTAGTTTGGATGTCTTCCATGCGTTACAGAGTGCTTAGTGATAAACAGCTGCACTGTGTGTGTGTGTGTGTGTGTGTGTGTGTGTGTCTGTGTGTGTATGTGTGTGTGTGTGTGTGTGTGTGAAGATGACACCAACTTACTTATTTAACATTCTTGCGATTCCAAAGTCCCCCAGCTTTGCTTTCATCCCTCCATTGGTTAAGAAGATATTCTGCAGCGGAGGGAGAGCAGGAATGAAAGCCTGTCTCTGTTCCAGCAGAGAAACAGTGACTGTGCATGTATTCTGTGTGTGTGTGTGTGTGTGTGTGTGTGTGGGGGGGGGACAGATATGATTGATGAAAAATAGTGATGAACAGGGACACAGTCTGTGGTTAGTTATTCTGGGAGTTGGCACACAGCAGGGTCTTTGTTCAGAACAAAGCTGAAGGTCCGGACAGTCCAGCATCACAATCTTCTGAGCTCTGTAATGATAATAGTCGTAAATTAAAAAGGTTTAACCTTGGGGTATTTGGATGGTGTTGTTTACCATGTACACGATGTGTACTACAATAGGACTGCATGGTGTGCAGTCTGTGGTAACAAACGGGGGGCTGTCCGGGGCTCACTTTCTGGTTCCAGCTTCTCAAATGTGAATTGTCTGCTTTATATTATTGTTAGTTCATTATTTTGACTGCTGTTTGACGTCACCCTGGACTCTGGGACCTTCCATCCGGGTATTTCAGAATAAAATCTGTGTTAAAGTTTACCCTCAGAGCTGCGAATTGACTGTCAGGAAACATGACGCTGAAAAGTTGTTGTCATTCTCGCACAATCTAAAAGAAGTGGGAGTTTGCAACTTATAACTTATTGTAACTTATTTACAGCGTAAATTCGTTCCAGAAGACCTAACTTTTAATCAGTGCACTCCTAAATCAATTTGGCTGTTATCCTAAAAAAAATACTTTTTTGCTGTGTATCCATGGTGTTTTGAGTGAGATTCAGTTTCTAAATGTCCTCTGTCTTCAGTCTCCGGGTTAGCTGTTCAACATCTGCACGTCTTTCTACATCACTAGCTGAGACGAGGTGGCTAACCGTAACATGCTAGCTCGTTCTCAATAGAAAACATTGCTACAACAGCCACTGGTTGACCATAATCTTCAAAAGAACTACTTCCTGTCCCTGTTGTTCAGGTATTCCACAAGTGGCCCTCATCTAGAACAAGTCTCCCAGCTAATCCTGCCTTTGACTGACCAAAGCTGGAGTTAGAGTTATATCTAGCTGATGGGATCTTACCTCGCTACTGAGCATGTGCAGCTCCAAACAAAGATAGGATAGAAGGGTGATGTCTCACTCTGTAGCTAAAACAGAGACCTAAACACACAGGGTGAAAACAGGATCTAGGGATGCTAGTGTACCCTAGAAATCTAGACTCACCCTGGTGGCAACTCTAGCAACTTTTCGTTGGCTTGTGAGCTAAAAAAAAAAAATTCTGGTCAGGCCAATCCCATCGTGGGTGGGCTTAAGAACAGCAGAATTGCAAGTTGCGACGACTCGGCGTAGACGGGAGGTCTCAAGGCTGCAGTCATACCCGACTCTGGAAGACTCTTATTAAAATTAAGATGTGTTCAAAGTTTAAAGTTGAATCTATCAACCAGCATTGCTATGATTGGTTGTAGCGCTGTCCTATTGCGTGCAGAGGGAATATGAAGGACCCTGCACTTAGCCCCTTGGATTGAGCCCAGCCCATGGGGCCCTCCCAGACCCAACATATGGATGTAGGTCTGGCTCGTCATGTTCCTGATTCTGAGTTGGTGTGTCTGTGGCAGATACCTGAGCTTTGATGTCTCTGTGGAGGATCTTCCTGTCGTGGATGTGTTTGAGGCCAAGGCAGATCTGAACAAACCAGTCCACGACCTGAGGAACATGCGGCTCAGTCAACTCTGTAAGTGTGTTTGAGTCCAGTTTAAAATGATAGAAACGTGGGGAGACCCTCACCTGCTCCTCAGTGAAGAAGACTCCTCTCTGCATGTTGATCTTGTTCATCAGATCTCCTCCGTCACAGTACTCCATCACTATATAAAGGCTGCTCCTCTCTATGTGCACGCACGCAAAGACACGCACACACACACACACACATACATTCACACTCACACACACACACACACGCTTACAAACGCGCACACACACACACCCAAACACGCACGCATGTGCATGCACACACACAGACATAGACGCACAAACACACACACATACACACACACACACACACAAGCACACACGCACGTACACACACAAACACACACACACACACACACACACTTAACAGTGTTTGATATACAGTACTACAGGCCAAAAGTTTGGAACCACCTAATTCAATGTGTTTTCTTTATTTTCATGACCACCTACAGTTTATATTATTACTGAAGGCATCAAAACTATGAATGAACATATGGGGAATTATGTACTTAACAAAAAAAGGGTGAAATAGCAGAAAACATGTCTTATATTCTAGTTTCTTAAAAGTAGCCACCCTATGCTTGATAGTGCTGCAAACCCTTGGTGTTCTCTCAATGAGCATCATGAGATAGTCACCTGAAATGGTTTTCACTTCACAGGTGTGCCTTGTCAGAGTTATTTGGTGAAATTTCTTGCCTTATTATTGGAGTTGGGACCATCATTTTTGTTGTGCAAAGGTCAGGTTAATATACGGCCGACAGCCCTATTGGACAACTGTTAGAATTCATATTATGGCAAGAACCAATCAGCTAAGTAAAGAGAATCAAGTGGCCATCATTACTTTAAGAAAAGACGGTCAGTGAGTCCGGAAAAGTGCAAAACCTTTGTTTGTGTCCCCAAGTGCAGTCGCAAAAACCATCAAGCTCTACAACAAAACTGGCTCACATGAGGACCGCCCCAGGAAAAGAAGACCAAGAGTCCCCTCTTCTGCTGAGGACAAGTTCATCTGAGTCACCAGCCTCAGAAATCAAAAGTTAACCGCAGCTCAGATTAGAGAACAGATGAATACCATACAGATTTCTAGCAGCAGACACATCTCTAGAACAATTGTTAAGAAGAGACTGTGCAAATCAGGCATTCATGGTCAAATAGCAGCTAGGGAACCCCTGCTAAGGAGAGGCAAGAAGCAGAAGAGATTTTTTGGGCCAAGAAACACAAGGAATGGACATTAGACCAGTGGAAATCTTTGCTTTGGTCTAATGAGTCCAAGTTTGAGATCTTTGGTTTTAACCGCCGTGTCTTTGTGCGACGGAGAAAAGGTGACCAGATAGATTCTACATGCCTGGTTCCCACCGTGAAGCATGGAGGAGGAGGTGTGATGGTGTGGGGGTGCTTTGCTGGTGACAATGTTGGGGATTTATTCAAAACCGAAGGCACACTGAACCAGCATGGCTACCTCAGCATCTTGCAGAGGCATGCCATCTCATCCAGTTTGCGTTTAGTTGGACCATTATTTTTTTTTCAACAGGACAATGACCCCAAACACACCTCCAGCCTGTGAAAAGGCTATTTGACGAAGAAGGAGAGTGATGGAGTGCTGTGCGTCCACAGTCACCGGACCTGAACCCAATCAAGATGGTTTGGGAAGAGTCGGACCACAGAATGAAAGCAAAAGGGCTGACAAGTGCTGAGCATTCTGGGAACTCCTTCAAGACTGTTGGGAAACCATTTCAGGTGACTACCTTTTGAAGCTCATATACAGAATGCCAAGAGTGTGTAAAGCAGTAATCAGAGTAAAGCGTGGCTACATTGAAGAAACTAGAATATAAGACATGTTTTCAGTTATTTCATACTTTTTTGTTAAGTACATAATTCCATATGTGTTCATTTATAGTTTTGATGCCTTCAGTGATAATCTACAATGTAAATAGTCATGAAAATAAAGGAAACGCATTGAAAGAGAATGTGTGTCCAAACTTTTGGCCTGTACTGTATATATATATATAAATATGCACAAAGGCATGACTACATGCTCTGTGTGGAGTCACACCCACCATGAAAAGATTTGATGAAGGAGACGATGTTCGGGTGTTTCATCTTTGACAGCAGCATCACTTCTTTTTTGGACGCTTCCTTTTCCCTCACCGACATCTGAGCAGCAAACACACTTCTGATCAACACTTTCACACGTAAAAACATAAACCTTAAACCGCTGGGTTAATTTGGATTGGTTTGATATATCAGTCAACTGTGTTTTGGGGATGGAGCATAATTATCTGTACTATACTTTCTTTAGTAAGTTTACTTCCTTAATTACTTATTGTTGTCTTCGAGTCAAATTTGAACCCTTTCCCCAAAGTTTCTATATCAGAAATTTGGGTTTCATTGAAACAAATTTCCAAAAAAAGTAACGTGGATGGTTCCCCCAAATGCTCCTCACAAGTTAAATAAATAATCAGTTTACTTCTTTCATTGAATTTTGGTGTTTTTTGTCAATTCTATATCATTTGGAGAAAAAAAAACTGGTAAAAAAACTGTAAAAAAGACAAATGTCAATAAAAGTGATTAAAATGTGAACAAATGTGTAAATGTATGTGTGTGCGCGTTCTCTATATGATTGTTTGCATAAAACATATCTCATTTGGAGTTATTGTAGGTTTAGAAACTAAAAATATACAAATGTGCAAACTCAAACTCTATGACAGTAGAAATTAGGGTTCCTAAAATGTACAGTATGTGTGTGTGTGTGTGTGTGTGTGTGTGTGTCTGATGTATGAGGTTGAACAAATAGACAGAAATCAATCATCTGCTTTTGACATTATGAAAACATTTGTATTCATAGATGAAGATGCAGCCTGTTGGTCGTACCTTTGTGAGGTTGATCTGTTTGACCACACACTGTCTGTCTCCACCCCCCCCTCGCTCCCGAACCAGGAAGGCTTTACCAAACGCACCCTCTCCTATCTGACGGATGACCTCATAGTTGTTCATAACGCCTGGAAGACCTGCAACAACAAACACATTCGAGTAGAGTTGTTCCGACATCGATAAAATAATGATTGTTATGTTTTTTTGTGCCGTTGTGGAGAATAGCTGAGGACAGACAGGAAATGGGGTGGGGGAGCCTCGGGTCGGACTTGAACCTGGGCCTTTGGCAAGGACTGAGCCTACTTAGCAGGCACGGTGGGCTGCCCACATTAACAGCTGACCCACCGAATCAGAAACAAAAATACAACTCAGGATAATTGAACATGAGTAAATGTACTGTGTGTGTTGTATTTCATCTATAACATGTTAAAAACAGTAAAATTATGAGCAGGCTAAGCCTGATAACTATATGAAGAGTTAAGTGTGTTGGTTTGTTTTCATTTGTCAATGCAACATCAATGTACCACTAGGCCAGGGGTCGGCAACCTTTACCACTCAGCCATTTGGACCCGTTTCACACAGTAAAGAAAGCACTGGGAGCCGCAAAACCCTTTTGAAATTTTAAATGAAATAACACTGTATGTAACGTTTTTTTTTTGCCTTTGTGCTATTTATAAACAAACTATACTGTGTTACATTTATGAAATCAATGAACGACTGCAGATAAAATAAAATATAATTTCTGCATGCAACAAAACATTTTTAACTCCGGAAAAAAAACAAAAAACGTTGGGTTAACGGTTTAGTAAAATAGGGCTAGCACTGTCAACTTGGCTCGAATGGCAAAACCTCCGCAGTTCCTCAGGGTAAAGGACTCACAGGGCTGCGCGTCCTTTACCCTGAAGAGCTGTGTTCAGGTGTTCAGGCACGCTGTCATATCCACGAGACGTGGAGCTTTCCCAGCCACTCTGGCTGTTCCCAGCTCGTCCAGTAACCAACGGAACTGACAGGGATTTAAACCTTTCGCCACTAATTTGCTCAGAATCTGAATGACAACATTCATTACTTCTGTTGCATTCCGAGGGAAATGTTTGAGCACACAGGTCTTCTTGGTGCAGGATGCAGTGAAAAGACAGCAACTTACTGTCTGTGGGTACACGATCCGTCCTGCCTAAACGATCCGTTCTGCACATGCGCATGATGTTCACGCATGCGCATTAATACGTAGCTGAAAACTGGCTGTTTCCCTGCACTATTGGTACCACGCATGCGTCGGAACACTTGACGGCCAAGCGTCACAACGGACAGCTTTTTTTTTTTTTTTTTCATTTTATTAACAAAGAACAATTATATCGCCAGTATGTACATATACGAAAAGTCAATACCAGAGGTGCATATACAGAATATATATATATATATATATATATATATATAAAATTATATATATTTTTTGTAGGCCAGACTTTTTTGTATTTCACAAGTGCTCAACATGTGATCTACACTTTTTAGTAGTTTTTTTTAAATAAAGATATTTAAATTAATACTTGTCACTGATCCAAAACTTTTTTTTTTTATTATTGTTTACGCCAGGCTATAAATTACGAGGTGTTTACGTGGTGGCCAATCCAAAAATATAAAGGAGTTGTTACATTTAAATTTGATTACATGTGGAATGGGAATTCTTTTTGACTGAGGGAAAGTCAAAGCATTTAAAAAAAAAAAACATTTGCAAGACAAATACATGGCCCAGGGCAGTAAAAAGAATATTCCAGCACCACATTAACAAGCCTCAAATCATGTTTCATTTTATTGTAACACGTTACATTAACATGCACTCGTTTGAAATCAGCCAAAGTTCGCATTTTTACGCGGGGGGGAATTTATTTTGCTGCAAAAAATTGCAGTTTTCCATGCAAAATAATGCGGGTCTTGCATGATTTTTGTTGCTAAAAGTCACAAATATCTTAACAGTAAATTGAAAAATGTTGTGTTTACTTTACACTAGGCAGCCATTTCCCCTGTTGCCATGGTAATTTTCTGAAGTGACGCAATTACACAACAAGACAAACACATTCATTTTTTCATCAAACCTTAGTTGTTCCAAGTGCCCGCAATTTCATCGCATAAATATCCCAGATATTCTGTTGAATTTTTAAAGAAAATGTGCCGCATAATCAAGGATTTTTGCAACAAACAAAAAAACTGGATTTTTGTGGAAGGACTGAGATCTATATAATTAGATTCTTCAAACAGGAAAGAAATAAAGGCAGTCCTTTTGAAAAATGGCATATTAGAATAAATGAGTCAGGAACAGAGTAACTGAGGAAGTGGAGAACCTGGCAACCTACCTTCTCAACACAAACAATATTAATTTGCAAAGGTACAAAATCAAATAAACTGAAATATTTTTCATTTTTGAGAACGCATGCGTGGCCATCTTGCGCATGTGCAGAACGGATCGTGCAGTGTGAAGCCTCGTAAAACACAAGGCTCGTTCGAGATGAGCCAGATCTGCGCAGAATCGATCACCGGCGATCGGCGCCCGTTGCATGCCGGTTAGATTTCTGTCCGACTTGATCCCGACTTGCTCTGACGTCATGCACACGTGGGCAACGGTAATCTCACGAGACTAAGGCGGCCGCAGGTCTGAGACCCAGGCGGCGCAGTTGCTTTTCACCGACTGCAAGAGCCAGGCGGACCCAGAGCATGCTGGGAAACGCCGGCTTCTCAGCTGATTTAACACCTGATTGGTTTACAACATGATGACGATTTATATAAACCTTTTATAGTTTTTGAATCGGAGGGATTTTAATTGCTATTTGTCTGATTTAAAGACTTATTCTGTACAGAACACATGTTGTGTTGCTGATAGTGACGTTTAGAAGTCAGAGAGACTAAATCTGTTCAGATCACGGATCATCTACAGTGTGTTGTTCATTAAA
>NC_048417.1:25008013-25021455 GCF_013103735.1 Etheostoma cragini | reverse complement strand
AAAATAAAATACATTTTAATTAAATATTCATTAAGTATTTTTTTAAAGCTGAGCCGCATCAGAGGGATCAAAGAGCCGAATGCGGCTCCGGAGCCGCAGGTTGCCGACCCCTGCACTAGGCTATCAAAAAGGCGAAACCATGGCCTGCCCTACCCTGCCTCTGATTGGCTCACTCTGCTGTTCTCACCCTGACCTAAACCAATCTCCTTCCTCATGCCTTTGATTGGCGTAAATATACAGTCTATGGCTAATGTAGAGACAAGCCTAGTCCCCGACGGAAGAATCCGGTTGCCATGCAGACATATACACGGATGATTAGCCAATGTTAGCATGCTAACATGAAAACACTTTCTTTAATAAAAAAGCTGCTTTTGTGTGTTTTTACAGATAGATAATGATCTACACTTACCTTTTACAGAGTTGACATGTTCTGAGAAGTCACATAGGTTAGTGAAAGATCGAGCGTCTGCAACGAGTTTTCAACGGTGAGACGTTAAAGTGACTGCATACAGTCAAAAGAAACCTGTTGGTCAAAAATACGACAAATGCGAGATGAAAACGCAAAGTATGTTGGGAGTTGGAGTCGTAGCAGAATTCTTTTCAGTTTCCCATAAAAACTTAAAAAGATTCAATTAATGTACAACTTTCTGATGATTTATTGAACGTGTTCTAACAATAATGCCAAATATTTATCGTTTCCAGCTTCTCATTTGCAAGAAATGTTCACTTTATATCATTTTTAAACAGAAAATATTTGGGATTTTGGACTGAGATAGATCGATGGAGAGATAGCTAGACAGAGAAAGCGTTAGATAGAGAAAGATGGATAGAGATCTATCCATCTATGTCCAGGGAGAAAGAGATAGATAGAGAGAAAGATAGATAGATACTTTATTCATCCCGAAGGAAATTTTAGGCATCCAGTAGCAAGACAACCATGACACAACACACACACACAGAATAAAAATACAAATAAAAATCATTCACAGAAATGTAATGACCATAAGGTGCTAAGGTAATGTGTGCAATGGTAATAGTGCATTAGACTATTATTAAATATGAACATAACATATAAACTGACTGAATAAGAATAACCCCACTTCAGAATATAACGAGTCGAGGGTGTGTTGGTGTGTGTTACTTACTTCTAGAGTAGATATAAGAACACACTGAACAACCTTCTCTCTGGTCCTCAAAGGTGACTAACCACCTGGCTTTTTCCCATGATTCCCCTGGTCGAGGACCCTCTGATTAGAGCTTTAATTAAGGACACATTTCCACTGTGATCAAATGACGGGCAGGCTGAGCGCCGCTGTGACAGCTGATCTGCAGTCAGTGGTCTTAAGTCACGGCTGTAGACACGAAGATCAGCCGCATCATGACACAGCAGTTTTTTTTATTTTTTATTCAGAACAGAAGTAAAAAATCTAACAGTGAAAAAACTTCATGTTTTGACAATTCAAGTCACACCTCTTAAACATAATATTTTCAGTTTAACAATATTGCTAATTATCCACAAACGGAAAATAAGACGTCAGTGAATGATGACCATAGGAAATAAAATAAAAATAAACTACATCATAGAATATCAAAGCAGAAAATGAAAGCGAAACAGAGAGTGTAAGTGTAAGGGGCTGGAAAAAAGTTACATTCAGGCATAATTCAATTCAATTCAATTTTATTTATAGTATCAATTCATAACAAGTGTTATCTCAAGACACTATACAGATAGACCACACTCCAGAATTTACAAGGACCCAACAGTTCTAGTAGTCTCCTCCAGAGCAAGCAACAGTGCGACAGTGGCGAGGAAAAACTTCCTTTTAGGCAGAAACCTCGGTCAGACCCAGGCTCTTGGTAGGCGGTGTCTGACGACCGGTTGGGGTTAGAATGAAGAGTGGAAATAACAAAAAGTGTACACATAAGTGTACATAGTCTGCGGCTTGGGTGCCTTTTTATACATTTGTTGAGCATATGTTTATTTTGTAGTTCATTCCACACTGAAAGTTTTAGCAAACTGACATTAGTATTTAAACAAATGATATTAATTATAATAATAAATAATTAATATAAACAAAAATACTAATTAAATATTTTGTTGTGTCTCTCTTTCTCTCTGTGTGCATGTGTAGTTGGGTGGCTGTGGCTCAGTGGTAGAGCGGTTGCCTGCCAATTGGAAGGTTGGTGGTTCGATCCCCGCCCCTGCAGTCATTGTCGAAGTGTCCTTGGGCAAGACACTGAACCCCGAGTTGCCCCTGGTGCTGCGCATCAGAGTGTGAATGTTTATCTGATGAGCAGTTGGCACCTTGTACGGCAGCCCTGGCCACAGTGTGTGAATGGTTCCTGTAGATGTAAAAGCGCTTTGAGCAGTTGTTAAGACTGGAAAAGCGCTATATAAATACAGCACAATAAGTTGTGTCTGTGTCTCTCTCTCTCTCGGTGTGTGTGTCTGTGTTTTTGTCTCTTGCTCTCTCGGTGTGTGTGTTTATTGAGGTAATAAATCAAGAGAGAAGTAGGCTCAGCTGAACAAAATAAAACCACCCAACAGCACTGTTGATTTGTTGTTTGGATTTTGTTTATTGTGTTGGTCTGTTCAAATCCTATAAGAGATTATATACACAAATAAGTACAAGAAGAGTTATCCAAAAACAAAATTACACATTCAATAAAAGCCAGATAACCCTTGAGAAAAATACTTTAACATAAGTGTGCGTATAACACTGCTGTGCAGTTCATTTTCCTATTTCTGTAGTTACTTTTAAAGCTTAGCGAGCAGCATGTGTCCACACTCTTATTTTAAGATAATTTTCCAGTTAAGAAAGAACAGGTGCAGTGTATTAATAGCTACAGCAGAACAAAATACAAAAGTCTCCCTGGACTGATCTGCTTCAACAACCAGGAGGAGTGGTACAAAAGTCTCTGGAAAATGTAGGCTTTGACTGAAGGAAGGGACAACTATGTCCACATTTTGTCTATTAAATTACGTGTTCATGCTATAATTGCAGTTTTGATTTGAGTAAAATAATTTAATATCTTATAGCTGACTTAACTAGTTATATCATGAAAAGTCCCCGTGTACAGAAAAGTGAAAAAAATACACAAATCCTTTTTTTCCCCCATCACAATCAATTAATATTTACCAGCTTAACAGCTTCACATTTCACTCCTTTAACTCACTCAAACTACCTGACGTAAAGGACAGAAATAGAGACAGGTGAGGATTATGAACACAGATCTCACTTTAAGAGCAGTTGCGAGGCGGCAAGGCCTCTTTAAGGCTCACAGATCGTAGTTTCCACCACAAACTTGTTCTCGAAGTGACGAATCTTGTGGCAGTTCGGAGCTTCACGCTTCTGCATACCTGCAAAACACACACACACTAGGAGTTAGGCTATTGGCTGTTGAACAGGAGACGTCTCTTAAGTCCAAAAATCCGCTGGTTTGAGTCGATATGAGACGGGCTGGTTCAGACGGCTGAGACTTTACACTATGATGTTCTTGTCTCGTCAAGTCGCAAATCCTTGGTCTACACTTGACTTAAAGGGTTAATAAACAGAAAAAAGGCCTGAAAGACGCCCGGTTCCTACCCAGAATCCGATCTCTGCGCTGCAGCTTGAAGGTGTCTTTGCCGCGGCAGAGGTTGTAGATGAAGTAGCCGAGCTGGTCGACGTGCTCCAGGCGCTCCGTCACAATCATCTCCTCATGGAGCAGGTAGGACTGGGGCAGGTAGGTGCCGGCCTGGCAGAGGGACAACAAATAACACAAATGAATACAGTTACAACTTTCCAAAAAAGGAAATAAGATTATTTCCCAAAACTATTCCTTCATCAAAGCAAATCAATTTTAAACTTTTTTTTACTTTGTTTATTTACTTATTTTCACAACAGAACAAAGAAATACAGAAACACTCAGAACAGAGTTCCCACCCCAAGAAGTAAATTGATTAAATTTAAAAAAAAATAATAATAATAAAAAAGTAATTTTAGTCTAAAATATTACAAAAGTACAGTACACACAGAGTAAAAACTTTGTTTATGTTTAAAGCCTTTTTTCAAGACTTTTTTGTCACCTTCTTCTCTATATATATATATATATATATATATATATATATATATATATATATATATATATATATATATATATATATATATATATATATATATATATATTTCTAATGCTATAAAATTGAAAAAAAATTAAATTTTGACATTGAATGAAAGATCATGTATTTTACTTGTGAAGAGCGTTGTAGGGAACCATCCAAGTTTTTATTTTTTTGACGATCTGACTGAAAGAAAAGAAAGTTAAAGCGAAGTCGCTGGTTACCTTGACGTTGACAAGCAGCTCCAAGAAGTCCTTGGGAGGCATGACGATGGAGGTGTTGAGCGGGATGACGTAGCACTTGTTCAGACTCAGATCCAGGTAGGCGGTCAACCTCTGAGACACAAGACACACATTTACAGACCCCAACATATATTTCATAAGCTGTAATTCTAATTTTTCTGAAAAGCCTTTCTTTCCCTTAGGTTTTTATTAGAGCACAGGTGTCAAACCCAAGACCCACGGGCCAAATACGAACCCTCGCAGATTTTGATCCGGCCCGCATATCAAAGCAATGGAATATGCGGGATATTTATGCGATTTTGTGCGATGAAATTGCAAAAACTGTCTGTCTTGTCACGTAATTACGTCACTTTATAATGTTCTCATGGCAACAGGGAGGAAATGGCTGCTCTTATGTGAAGTGAACAACATTTTTAAACTTTTTGCTAAGATATTTCTGACTTTGTGCCCTACTGAAATTATGCAAGCCCCGCATTATTTTGCGCGGAAATCAGCAATTTATTCTGGGAAAGTGCGACGTGTTTGAAAAATGCCCCCCACCCCGCATAAATATACAGACTTTGGCTGATTATGCATTGAATTATGTGATCGCGTTTTTCTGGAGGGATTGAACTTAAAAATCCCCAAATTGGTCGAGTTGGAAAAGACGAAAAAAGGGTTACAGGAAGACCTGAAAAAAAATACCTAAAATGTTGAAAAAAGCAACAAAACTCCTGAAAAAAAGCAAAAAAATATTGGAATAAAGCAACAAAATGTTGATAAAAAGCAACAAAATGTTGATAAAAAGCAACAAAATGTTGAAAAAAAGGCAACAAACCTGTTGAAATAAAACAACAAAAGTGTTGAAAAAGGCAAAAAAATGCTGAAAAAGGCAACAAAAATGTTGGAATATGCAACAAAACTGTTGAAATATAGCAACTAAAACTAAACCCCATTATATTAGAGTAGATTGTGGGTAACTCCCCTTGTAGCTGTATCCCTTTCTCACCCGTTGGAAGTCATGGACGATGTCAGCTGGGTCTCCGTCTCCGAACTCGGGCACAGGGACGGTAATGAGCTCCACCTGCTCCTCCTCAAGCACGCGGATCCGCTCCTCCAGCAGACGCAGGTGGAACTGGTTTGGCAGATCCACCTCCACCTAAAAAAACAGTTCAGTCAGTTAACCAACGGTTATTTGGTCAATCATTGCCTTTGTTCGCTCGGTGAAAGAGACAGGGGTGTCTGAACCAAGGTTATTTTATGATAGGTTTGATTTTCAAATTTCATTATAGTTTCATTTTCAGTTGGTTTGGCATTGTTCACTCAATGAAGAAGTCAAAGACAGATCAAATTGATCAAACTCCTAGCACAGGCAATACAACTTTTAACACCTCATTACAGGGTGTTAGTTAAAGGTCCTATGACATGGTGCTCTTCGGATGCTTTTATATAAGCTTTAGTGGTCCCGTAATACTGTATCTGAAGTCTCTTTTATTTGGGCCTTAGTGGTCCCGTAATACTGTATCTGAAGTCTCTTTTATATAAGTGCTAGTGGTCCCGTAATACTGCATCTGAAGTCTCTTTTATATAGGCCTTAGTGGTCCCGTAATACTGTATCTGAAGTCTCTTTTATATAGGCCTTAGTGGTCCCGTAATACTGTATCTGAAGTCTCTTTTATATAAGCCTTAGTGGTACCGTAATACTGCATCTGAAGTCTCTTTTATATAGACCTTAGTGGTCAACTAATACTGCATCTGAAGTCTCTTTTATATAAGCCTTAGTGGTCCCGTAATACTGTATCTGAAGTCTCTTTTATATAGGCCTTAGTGGTCCCGTAATACTGTATCTGAAGTCTCTTTTATATAGGCCTTAGTGGTCCCGTAATACTCTATCTGAAGTCTCTTTTATATAGGCCTTAGTGGTCCCGTAATACTGTATCTGAAGTCTCTTTTATATAGACCTTAGTGGTCAACTAATACAGTATCTGAAGTCTCTTTTATATAGACCTTAGTGGTCCCCTATTAGTGTTATTTTTTTTAAATAAAGGGGGGGGGGGTCTTATGTCTTCAAGGTCCTTTAAGACTCTTGCACAATAGGTTTATCTACATCTTTATCATTACTAGTTAAACAGTTATACATTTTGTATTCCCAAGTTTTAAAAATATATATATATATATATATATATATGAAATATTTGTTAATAACTAATAATAATTTATACTGTTTATTGATTCCCAGTGGGGAAATGACAATTTACACTCTGTTAGTAACTACTACACACACGCCTGAAATACACACACATGCTCAGGCCCTAATCATGCACAAACGGAAAGATGTCAGAATGGGGGGGCTGCCAGCTAGACCCTGAGCGGTTGTGGGGGTTTAGTGCCTTGCTCAAGGGCACCTGGCAGTTCCCATGAGGTGAACTGGCATCTCTCCAGCTACCAATCCACACATTATTTCATGTATATTCTGTGCTGTGTGACTGATATTTTGCTACTTTAACACTGTAATTTCCAATTTTTTATCAAATATCTATCTATCTCACAAGGATGCACATGAATAAAAATGTACACCCTACATAGTGAGGCCCTTTAAACCCAACAATCACACAAACAATTTAAGGGACAAAATCAAGTCTTCCCATCCTCTATTATTCAAATCACTCAAAATCCTTCATTCCAAAAGTCCACAAAACACATAAATCCAACAAAGAAATTCCACTTTGGGTTTGACCACAGAGAAACAATGAACAAGTTCAGTTTGTGATGCTCTCTCTCTCTCTCACAGAGTGTGTGTTCGTTCACTTCCTCTTTCTCTTTCTCTCTCTCTGTGTGTGTGTGTGTGTGTGTTTGTTCTCTTCCTTCAACAATAACAACCTTTGAGACAGCGAGCTACACGCTGAAAATGTCAAGTTTGAAAGACATGTGGACCGTGCCACAAGGCAGGTCTGCTCGGTTCTTAAGGGAATTATTGTGAAGTAGGGCTGTAATCAACCAAAGAAAATCTTGGTTGACTGAAATCGTGAAAATTTCTACTAAAAAGCGCCAGGTCATTTGCAGTATATTAAATCGTTTTTGACCTAATTATTTTGCACTGAAATGCCACTCGTCTGTTGGCGCTGTATATGAACAAGTTCTTAAAACCTCAGCCCTCCACAACAGCAATGGGCCTCATATCCTGAGCAATAAAGTCGACAATTCCTTCTGTGATATTATTTTTGCGTTTGGATGGTAGAGGCTTAACATCCAGCGGGGTCTGGGGGGGTCTGGGGAACGCTACCGTCGTTGCGGGAGGGTGCGCCTGTAGTTATAAAACTATTATTAGACTATGAAATATGCTAATTCTGATGTGTTCATATAGCCTGCTCAAAACAGACAGGGCAACCTAACGCAGAAAAGTTAGCTTACCGTTTTTAGGTGATATGCCATATTTGTAGTCGAGATGCGATATGCAAACGGTTGCTTACAAACTTTGCATTCAACTTTTTTCCGTTATCTATTTTTGTAAAATGCTGCCACACTGCCGATGTCTTCGACATGGTACAGGAGGACTGACTGTAAATTAAACACTCACAATTAAAGAAATATTCAGCAAACCACTAAAACAAGGCTTTCTATTTCTTTCTTCAATCTGTCCCCAGTGGGTTGGGCTAATCCAAAAGAAGTGAAAACAAAGGGGGTGTTCTGAAGACAGACTGTTACTTGTGCAACAGGGATGCTCTGAAACACCCCCATTAGCAATTAGTGCTTTCCACCCATAAACCGTAACGGTCCATAAACCA
Source organism: Etheostoma cragini (assembly GCF_013103735.1). NCBI lineage: Eukaryota > Metazoa > Chordata > Actinopteri > Perciformes > Percidae > Etheostoma > Etheostoma cragini. The sequence goes on along the minus strand of NC_048417.1, from coordinate 25,013,347 downwards.
ATAAATCGACTAGTCGACTGGGAGGTTACAGCCCTATTGTAAGGAATAACAAAGAATACATTGAGGAGGTCTCCTCTCTAACTGGGATGTTTTGGGACTGATTCCTGTGGACAAAGTCCACACAGGGATACTCTGGTGAGAGATGGTGACGTGTAACCATGTATCAGATTATTTAAATAGCTCATGTTATATTTGTGTCAACAGGTAACTTTGTGTAATATTAGATGTGAGGAATGTGATTTACAGAAATGCAACCAACCCAGAGTGTTTTAACTCTTCTATCCCAGAATGCATCTTTACTTTTAGTTTTTTTGTTTTTGCCTATTTGAAACATTAAAATACATCCTACGGGAGCTCAGCGCCACCAAAGAAGATGACTGGTTTAAAGAAAATGTATATAAATCTGGAGTGTTGGCTGGAGTGGGGACACCTAGGTTGAACAGTTTCTCACCTCTTCTTCGTCCAGGACCATGAAGTCTTCCTCACGGTAGTTCACCCCACACACAAAATACCGGCCCTCCTGCAGCAAGGAGAAGAGGGAAACCAAACACATAACATGAGGGGGAGGGGGGTAGCAACAAAAACCTTACAAAATCCACAAAAAGCATCTATTATGTTGTAAAAAGCAACAAAAAAGCAGAAAAAAGCATCTCATATGTTGTACAAAGCAAAAACAAATGTTGCAAAAAGCGTTATTAAATAATAAACCAAAATGTTACCCAACCCTAATCACTTCTAGTCTGCCTTTAAACTCCTTTACTTATCCTTTTGATTTTCAGTCGCAGTTTAATTTACCTCTTGGTCCCACCCTTGTTGCCGGTGGTAGCTCACCTCCACGATGTAGAAGCGGTACAGGTACGCTCCACCAACCACCACCCCAGACAGCATGAGGGCCAGACCCAGACACATGCACCAGCACCAAGCCCGGGACTGGTGGCGCACCGACACAGCCGCCTCCGCATCCTTCCGGAGAGAAGAGAGGAAGACAGGTGTGAGACAGGAAGGAGAGACAACTTCAGATACAGTATTAGTTGACCACTTAGGTCTATATAAAAGAGACTTCAAATATCAATCAATCAATCAATCAAAACCTTTATTTGTCCCCAAGGGGCGATTCATTTGCTGCAGTAGCAAGAAATTGACACACAGTACATGACAACAAAGACAACAACATCATTTAAAATACAGTATATACCTAAATACAGTATTAGGGAACCACTAAGGTCTCTATAAAAGAGACTACAGATACAGTATTAGGGGACCACTAAGGTCTATATAAAAGAGACTTCAGATACAGTATTAGGGGACCACTAAGGTCTATATAAAAGAGACTACAGATACAGTATTAGGGGACCACTAAGGCCTACAGTGGGATAGGCCTTAGTATTTGATGTAGATAATTGGTTGGGATTGGGGCTGTGTCTTAAAGAAAGACTAACTGGCTTGTAGGACCCAGAATACTTGCTGTTTGGTAGGGGGTCAAATACTTGTTTTTCCTCATCAGATGGTTATCAATTTTAATAAATTCATATGAAGTGATTTTCTGGAATTTTCTTTGGGATTCTGTCTTTCACTGTTAGAATGTACATATGATTAAAAATATAGATCTTTGTAAGTGGGCAAACCTGCTAAATCAGCAAGAGGTCAAATACTTATTTCCCCCACTGTATATAAAAGAGACTTCAGATACAGTATTAGGGGACCACTAAGGTCTATATAAAAGAGACTTCAGATACAGTATTAGTGGACCACTAAGGTCTATATAAAAGAGACTTCATATACAGTATTAGGGGACCACTAAGGCCTATATAAAAGAGACTTCAGATACAGTATTAGGGGACCACTAAGGCTTATATAAAAGAGACTACATATACAGTATTAGTGGACCACTAAGGTCTATATAAAAGAGACTTCATATACAGTATTAGGGGACCACTAAGGCCTATATAAAAGCATCCAAAAAGAACCATGTCATGGGACCTATAACAAAAATAATAATTATTAAGAATATACTGTATGTCTGCAGAAAGACCATCATCCTTCCCTATATTACCGCACATTCGCCTCTTCCTCTCAAATGTGTGGATGGATATATGTGGATGTGTGTAATATTTAAATATCAGCAATGCTGGACTTAAAATACTTGGATTTAAAAAAAAGGATGACTGTTGAGTGCTGGTTAAAAAAAGGTTGGTAACATATCAGATGGTAGATTCAATTTATAAAAAGACTTCTGTGAATCTTTACGCTTTTTTCCCCTTCTGTGTCAGGAAAGCTTTGTGGAAATGTGACCAGTATCAGTGCGTGACTGGGTTTATATGTGTGTGTGTGTGCAAGAATGTGTGTGTGCGTATACTGTGTGTGTGACTGTATGTGCGTGTATGATTGTGTGACCGTGTGTGTGATTGTGTGTGTGAGCGTGTAAAAAAGGAGGATTGTGGGTAAATATTCAGTATATGGCTTATCATCATCAGACAAAGGTGGAGTCAGCTGATTTATGACATCATGTTGCCGTAAAAGCGAGTTAGACAGGAAACCGCACACAATGAAAATATCTCGTCATCGGCTAGATATCATGAAACTAACTTATGCAGCTAAACTTTAGACTCATCTACAGCTTGAAAGAACACACACATAGTCACACAGTCACACAAACACACAGAGAAAATGCAACCTGTGTGTGTGTGTGTGTGTATGTATGTATGTTTGTTTGTGTGTGTGTTTCTGTGTTTGTGTTTTGACTGTATGTTTGTATGTGTGTGTCTCTGTGTGTGTTGTGACTGTATGTCTGTGTCTGTATGTTTGTGTGTGTGTGTGTCTGTGTGTGTGTGTGTGTGTGTGGTTGCAATGCTACAGAGCCACGTGTGTCGCCGCGACGTGTAGTTACGTTTAGTCGTTTAGAGGTAGGCCTAAAGTCTTCGACCAACCGAGGGAAATGGATGAGAGTGTAGCCACGTTGGGGAAATCACCAGACGCCTCCTGATACCATATCATCACGATACTTACCCCACGTTATGAAATTATTGCAATTTTAAACATATTGCAATATTCTGAGATATTACAATTTATGACCTTTTTTCCAACTTCTAATTTTTCCCCAATTTCAAATGACGTTCCCAAAAGGAAACTTTGTCAACATCTGTTTCATATAAAAAGAAACATATCTCTGTTTGTTCATCTCACTTCAATGTTATTGCCGCAAAATGGGATAAATTGATATATATATATATATATATATACACACATATACACACTACCGTTCAAAAGTTTGGGGTCACCCAAACAATTTTGTGTTTTCCTGAAAAGTCACACTTATTCACTACCATATGTTGTGAAATGAATAGAAAATAGAGTCAAAACATTGACAAGGTTAGAAATAATGATTTGTATTTTAAATAACATACAAGAGAAGACATCAGACTTTGCTTTCGTCAAAGAATCCTCCATTTGCAACAATTACAGCATTCCAGACCTTTGGCATTCTAGCTGTTAATTTGTTGAGGTAATCTGGAGAAATTGCACCTTACGCTTCCAGAAGCAGCTCCCACAAGTTGGATTGGTTGGATGGGCACTTCTTGCGTACCATACGGTCAAGCTGCTCCCACAATAGCTCAATAATCAAGCTCTAAATAGTTCTTGCACAATTTGGAGGTGTGTTTAGAGTCATTGTCCTGTTGTAGGATGAAATTGGCTCCAATCAAGCGCTGTCCACTGGGTATGGCATGGTGTTGCAAAATGGAGTGATAGCCTTCCTTATTCAGAATCCCTTTTACCCTGTACAAATCTCCCACCTTACCAGCACCAAAGCAACCCCAGACCATCATATTACCTCCACCATGCTTAACAGATGGCGTCAGGCATTCTTCCAGCATCTTTTCATTTGTTCTCTGTCTCACAAACGTTCTTCTTTGTGATCCAAACACGTCAAACTTGGATTCATCTGTCCACAAGACTTTTTTCCAGTCTTCCTCTGTCCAATGTCTGTGTTCTTTTGCCCATCTTAATCTTTTTCTTTTATTGGCCAGTCTCAGATATGGCTTTTGACTTCCCACAATCAAATTTGCGTGATCGAACGATAATTTTTTTTAAAGCATCATTTCATAGAACGCTCTAGGTTTTTTGCAAAGCCAATCTTCCGTTCCATAACCCCTGTCTGCTCATGAGCCAGTCAGAGTAGTTCCCTGCACCCCGTGCAGCTTAGTTCCTAGATGGAGACAGTCACAGAGGACAGAGTAAAGGGAAGAAAACTCAACAGATAGCAGACGATTAAACGTCGGTCTTTAAGTTTACCAGTTTACCAGTAAACGCAACATGTTGTCCCTTCGGTTGTTTTTCAGACAACAGCAGTGACCAGTGCTAGTTGGTGCTAGTAGCGTCTGTTAGCTGTTAGCTCCTCTAGGACGCACCGGTGCTAATGTCCTCGCATCCGCTGCAATGCTGTTTATATGGATATGGTTTAATTTTTGCGTTACATGACCCATTTTGTCTGCAAAGCCATGCCTGTGTTGGATCTCTCCTCTACTCCCTCTCCTCTTACTCTCCACGCAGCCCGGCCACACAGCGGCCGCCGGTCCACACTTCTGACATTTTTTCTACAGTTTTAGTTGTTATTAACAAAGCTGTATATTGTTAAGTATGAGGGGCAAACCTGTATTTGTACCAGCGTTTCCGTGGGTCACTCTGCTATAGCAGCCCCCACGGCGAAGAACACAGAAGAAGTTATTGAATGCGACTAACTTCAGTTGGAAGAGTAATAGCGTGTGAGATGGAGCTGCTGAACCTGGGCCAGAGATGGCCGGAATATCATACTTCATAAAAAAGCAGCGCAGTGACTATACAGACATTTCATACACACAACGTGTGTATCCGCCATTTGACCCGTGCTGGACCCGTTCATAATGAGTCAGCCGTCTCTCTGTGAGTAGCGTCCATCACACTCCCTCTTGCAGTTATAAATAGCCTATGTGACGATAAAATTAGTTTTGGTTAAAATCAACAAATAAATCGCGAGAATATTCGCAATCAAAATTTTGAGCAAAATAATCGTGATTATCATTTTGGCCATGATTGTGCAGCCCTAGTTAGACCTAAACTGCATTTTGTTGTTGTACCTGTGTAATGACAATAAAGTTGAATCTAATCTAATCTAATTATGATGGTTAAAGTTAGGGTAAGGGTTAAGGTTAGGCATTTAGTTATGATGGTTAAGGTAAGGGGCTAGGGAATGCATTATGTCAACGATGGGTCTCCACAAAGATAGGGAGACTTTCTCTCTCTCTGTGTGTGTGTGTGTGTGTGTGTGTGTGTGTGTGTGTGTGTGTGTGTGTGTGTGTG
>NC_048417.1:25004710-25007913 GCF_013103735.1 Etheostoma cragini | reverse complement strand
ATGGGCCGAGGCGAGCCGAGGCGGGCCGAGGCGAGCCGAGGCAAGCTGTTACCAGCAGTGGAAAAACGCCATTAGTGTGTGTGTGTACACGCCTGTGTCTGTGTGTCTGTCTGTGTGTGGTATTGTGTCTGTGAGTGCGTGCGTCTCTACGTGCGTCTGTGTGTGTGACATTCAACTCAATTTACAAACAGCAGAAGACAAAACTCCCCGAATGTTGTGTGACACTCTTGTTCTGATAACTGAGGAGGGACGTTAAGAAAAGAGGAACCAAAGAGCAGCTAACACGGTCGTTGTTAGATGTGTTGACAGAGACAGTAAAAAGCATCACCTCTGCTGAGGGGAACCACAAGGAATAAGGAAGAGGAAGCGAAGGCGGCGGACTGCCACAAAAAGCAGAAGACAAGGTTTTCATTTCATCTTCGGGCAGACAGATGACAACAATTCGTTTAGAGATTTTCTGGTGTCTTTCTAGTTCAGGATCATATACAACATATTTTTCTTTCTCTTTGTGTTATCTATTTATTCCCCATGTGTGAAGTTCGAAGTGAGCGGTGGTTTCACAACAGTCTCACAAAACTTCACCAAAAACGAGAACCGACAGGTTTTTAGACCGACATTTTGTAACTTTAACACACACATGCACACACACGCACAGAAACACACAGAAAGACATACACCCACAACCCATCTCTATGTGTTTTTCTGTGTGTGAGTGAGTGAGTGAGTGAGTGAGTGAGTGAGTTAGTGAGAGAGACAAACATACACACAAAAAAACACACACATACACACAGAGAAGAACAGTGGTGTGAAAAAGTGTTTGCCCCCTTCCTCATTTCCTGTTCCTTTGCATGTTTGTCACACTTAAGTGTTTCGGAACATCAAACCAATTTAAACAATAGTCAATGACAACACAAGTAAACACAAAATGCAATTTGTAAATGAAGGTGTTTATTATTAAAGGTGAACAAAAAAAAACAAAACATCATGGCCCCTTAAACCTAATAACTGGTTGGGCCACCCTTAGCAGCAACAACTGCAACCAAGCGTTTGCGATAACGTGCAATGAGGCTTTTACAGCGTCCTGGAGGAATTTTGGCCCACTCATCTTTGCAGAATTGTCCCAATTCAGTTACATTAGAGGGTTTTCGAGGATAAACGGCCTTTTTAAGGTCATACCACAACATCTCAGTAGGATTCAGGTCAGGACTTTGGCTAGGCCACTCCAAAGTCTTCATTTTGTTTTTCTTCAGCCATTCGGTGGTGGACTTGCTGGTGTGTTTAGGATCATTGTCCTGCTGCAGAACCCAAGTTCGTTTCAGCTTGAGTACACAAACAGATGGTTGGACATTCTCCTTCAGGATCTCTTGGTAGACAGCAGAATTCATAGTTCCTTTTATCACGGCAAGTCTTCCAGGTCCTGAAGCAGCAAAACAGCCCCAGACCATCACACTAACACCACCGTATTTTACTGTTGGTACTTTTGCCCAGTCTTTTCCTGATGGTGGAGGCATGAACGCTGACCTTAGCTGAGGCAAGTGAGGCCTGCAGTTCTTTGGACGTTGTTGTGGGGTCTTTTGGGACCTCTTGGATGAGTCGTCGCTGCGCTTTTGGGGTAATTTTGGGCGGCCGGCCACTCCTGGGAAGGTTCACCACTGTTCCATGCCATTTGTGGATAATGGCTCTCACTGTGGTTTGCTGGATTCCCAAAGCTTTGGAAATGGCTTATAACCCTTTCCAGACTGATAGATCTCAATTACTTTCTTTCTCAATTGTTCCTGAATTTCTTTGGGTCTCGGCATGATGTGTAGCTGTTAAGGATCTTTTGTTGTTGTCCTTGACTATTGTTTAAATTGGTTTGATGTTCCGAAACACTTAAGTGTGACAAACATGCAAAGGAACAGGAAATGAGGAAGGGGGCGAACACTTTTTCACACCACTGTAAACGCCACACAAAGCAGGAAGAATATGTTCAGGCAGAAACTCACTCAGGGGGCTAAAGGAAGGATGAAAAGGGTGATGTCCTCACCAGCTCCAGTCCTGATTGGTCCACGCCAATGTTGTTTTCCGTTCTCCAACGTGGTGTCTTCTCTCTCGGGGCCGTCGGGACACCCTAACGGTTTCTTGCACACCGAGTCCCAAAATGTCAGAGGTTAGAAAATAAATACAACCTCACGTTGTGTCGATCACGTTACACACCGCCTCAGAAAATGTAAATTGAAGGGCGTTGTATGGAGCCATCCACGTTATTTTGTTTTAAAATTTGGTTAAAAGAAGCATCTTTGATTTGCAGGAACAAATTTGTCTGGATGTTATGATTTCATTTCATAACTAAAGCTCATTTTTCACATCAGTAACCTGTGTGTATACAGATGACTGTTCTGCTTAAATCCTCAACACGGTTCAGTCTTGCGGTGAATGTCTTCAGTGGATCGGCATGCAGCGTCCCCAGAATCGTCTCACCTGAGACAGCTTGTGTTTCTGTCTCTGTGGAGACAGGTGAGCTTTAGTTTCAGTGAAACTCCATCCTCTGCTTTCCGAGACGCACACAGACTCTGTGAGTGTGGAGATGCCAGGTAACCGAAGACATAGCAAACACTTTGGTCAAAACGTCACCGGAAAATGTCTTTAGTTTAAGAAAAGGAAACATCCAACTCTACGGTCTTTCGGGGTTGAAGTAGAACGTGGCATGAAAAAAAAAGACTCAAGTAAAATACCTCAACATCTGGACTCACGCATTACTGGAGTAAATGTACTTAGTTACATTCCTACACTGGAGAGGAGGTTGAGTGGGGTACGATGGCTGAGGGAGGACCGTTGGGGTAGAATGCTTGAGGGAGATCAGTTGAGGGAGGACGGTTGGGATCAGATGGTTGGGGTAAGAGTGTTGAGTGTTTTTTTAAGAAAATTAAGTATATCTGGCGTAGAAGGAACACTGCATTTCATAAAAAGAACATTATACCAACAGTAAAATACGGTGGTGGAAGTGTGATGGTCTGGGGCTGTTTTGCTGCTTCAGGACCTGGAAGACTTGCCGTGATAAAAGGAACTATGAATTCTGCTGTCTAGCAAGAGATCCTGAAGGAGAATGTCCAACCATCTGTTTGTGTACTCAAGCTGAAACAAAGTTGGGTTCTGCAGCAGGACAATAATCCTAAACACACCAGCAAGTCCACCACCGAATGGCTGAAGAAAAACAAAATGAA
>NC_048417.1:25001548-25004610 GCF_013103735.1 Etheostoma cragini | reverse complement strand
GACACAAGAGCGAGCACACGAGCACGCACACACGCGCGCGCGCACACACACACACAAGTACGGACACATACAAGTACCGACACACACGTACTGAGACACACACACAAGTACTGACAATACTAACACCAACACACACACACACGCACACGCGCGCGCGCTCACACACACACACACACACACACACACACACACACACACACCCCTAAAGCTAACTTCTAGTGAATTACAACTGTTTTCTTTCCTCTAGTATGAAAGCAGACATGTTAAAAAATTAAAAAGTCCACAATGGTTTCCCTACCTCCCCTTAACTAATTAAAACCAGCAGCAAAGTCAGACAACACAAAACTATACAGATATTATTTACCAAAGAGAAAAAAAATTAAATGCCACATACGGAAGTAGTCAAAAACTAATTTTGTAAGGTTCCCATAACATACTAAAAAATAAATCAAATATATCGCATTTTATTTTTAGTGTTTAAGTTGCAGAAACAGAGTGTAGCTAAACAACGCCATTACATAAACTGCGCCTTCTTCTTCACGGAAGCTAACTTCACGTTAGCTTAGCTTAGTTAGCCATTTTCTACTCACTTTGTCCTCCTCGGGAATGAGATTTTCGGCGTCCTTTTTCACATCTTTCTGAGCCAAAGCAGAGCTAAAAGAGACTTTAACCATCCTGGAAGAAAGAGTGACGAACTCCGATGATAAATAAACGATTAAAAAGCCGTAAAACAAAACAAAACAGAGCGAATTTGCTCCGAAGTACAGTAATCGCACTTCTCTCTGGCCAAAGTCTCTCGTTTGATGATCTGTTGTGATAACGGCTACATCAAGCAACTCACATGCATACAACACAACTTCCGGTTTGGTTTAAAAAATAAAAGCATTATACAGAAACCTGGCAATATTTCCTGATAAAACTGTTGGGATGTTTTTTTAATTTTATATTATTATATATGTGACGGAGCGCATGACTGCCGTCACGGTAGCTATACGCTACCTATTTAGCCCTCAAAGACTGTGTGGAATGATGAATGCATTTCTAAGAGGAACAGGTAATTGTATTTGCAGCAATGGAGCAATAGAGATATTATCTTCGAAAAGGATCTTTTTGATTGTAATCGCCAATTACTTAACTATGAATCCTTTCTCAGAGAGAAGGCCTTCCTTACAAGGTTCAAAGAATATAACTCAGTCTTCAAATCTATCCCTAATAGCATTTTAGAATTATTGAAAAGTTATAAAAAACACAAGGATGTTACTCTTCATATGAACGCTATGAATATTATAAGCAGAAATTGTACTAATAAGCACATTAGATCATAATTTTATAAAATAATAAAGTGAGGGAATTACATTTGAAAGTATTGCATAAAACATGTCCTACAAACATGTTTATCTCAAAATTCATGCCAGTTGACGAAGAACGAGAAAGCATGGTTGACTCATCTTTCTTACGGTTGTTCATTTTGCATTACATTTTGGAAAGGTTTTGGAAATGATATGGTTTCTAAAACAACACATACAATCACACTTGAAGGGAAACGTATGATTACATATTTTTAACGTAAAGATCGAAATGTATGTAGTATTGTTAATCTTTTTATTTTATTAGGGAAGTTTCATTTCATAAAACAAAATTTTCAAATTCAAGACCATGTTTTAAACTATTCCATATTGAAATTGACACTAATCATTTCATTTCATCACTGTGCAATATTATTTACTAATTAGTTACACTTATCCATGTTTACAAAATGTGTATTCAAAGCTAATTTATACATGTGTACAGTTGCTCTCCGGACTAAGGACTTTGCGCCAGCACCCCCCGCCCCTCTCTGTTTTTCTCTGCACGACCTACACTTTATATCTTTGACTTTATATTTTATATTTTTTATATTTTATATTGTTATCTTATATTCTTATAGTTTTTGTGTCAACGCTGTAAAGGGATTGCTTTAATCTCGTTGCACAAGTACCGTGTACTTGTGTATAATGACAATAAAGGCATTCTATTCTATTCTATCTATTCTATAATTGTGTGTATCTTAAATTATTAACAAATAAGAAAGTTATAACTATGTCTGTAACTATATCTCATTTATACTCCAATCTATGTAAATAATAACATCTGTCGATATCATTAACAAGGTTTTTAAGTCTGTCATATTTTTACTAATGTATTTATTTTTTATTGTTTTTCTCACTCAATGGATCTGTTTGCAACTAATACTTCTGTTACCTGGTCTTATATTATATAAGTTGCAATCTCTTTCTTTATAATATTCTGTTTTGAGCTGTAAAACTGAATGTTTGTAAATTTATCTTTAAATAAAAATGTAAAATGTAAAAAAAACATTTTTTATTTTTTTTTACAAAAACGGCCCTGAAAGACTGACCTGGAGTGTTGCCTGTATATTTGTTAATTTAGTGATTTCATACTTTTATGTTAATGATCACAAGATTAATCTCCCCTGTTAACCCAGCCATTCTTCAGTGGTAATATGAATTGTATAATGTGTAAATGTCTAGTTTAATAGATTCTTTTTGGCTGTATATAGCCGTTTAAACTGTCCAGTCCCCCGAGCCACCCTGTTGTAGAGTTGGTATGATCCAATTTAAGGGGCAGGCTTCAGGCCTATGGAGATAGATTTGTTTCTATATTGCATGCGAGAGAAAAAAAAAGTTTGAGGTAAAAACGTAACACATTGATAGCAAAAACATTTTATGACAGAAAAACAAATATATGAGAGAAAAAGTTTTCATACCAATAGCACAAAAATCTCCCTCAAATACTCTCAATTACTCTCCCTTAAAATCTGAAATATATATTTCATATTTCATATTTGTGAAAAAACTTCTCTTGAAAAATGAAGCATTTCTCTTAAAAAAGAAGCGTTTTTTTCACAGAATGTTTTTTGCCATCAGTGTGATAACTTTTTCTCTCAGCTCATTTTTTGGTCAGACATATTTAGTATGTATATACTGTATACTTATATGTATATATGTATCTATATGTATATGTACATATATGTTTACATACTGTATATATATACATATGTA
>NC_048417.1:24996333-25001448 GCF_013103735.1 Etheostoma cragini | reverse complement strand
TGAAGTCTGTTTACATCATAGAACTCACAGTTCCATGGGAGAATTCAACAGAAGAGGCCTATGAACGCAAGAAACTGCACTACACAGAACTGGCAGCAGATGCTCAACAGCGAGGATGGAAAGCGAGTATCTATTCGGTTGAAGTGGGATGCAGAGGATTCGTGGCTTCTTCCACCATCAAGCTGCTGAAAACCCTTGGGATCCATGGACAGGCTCTGCGACAGACAGTTTGATCAGTCTCTGAAGCGGCCGAAAGAAGCAGCTAGTGGATATGGATCAAGCGGAAAGACCCTAGTTGGGCTCAAAGTGCATCAATATGACCCGCTCACTGGTTCCCCCCCACCCCATACCCCACTTGAGAGCGCAGGTCACAACCTTCCAAGAGGAGGGAGAACAAGGTGCGCCTTTTAAAACAACTTCTTCTTCTTTTTTTTTCTTTTTTTTTACAATTGGGCATGGGGCACAAGCTCCGGTTTGATCACCCTGTAGCTGGCCACCTTTGATGAGGGTGTCTAGTGTTGAAAGGCCGAAACACCCCCTGATTTAAAGGTACACTACTGATGATGTGTCCTGAAATTAACAACTTTCCACATCTAAAATTCAGCTCTCATGCCACTCTCAACATCAAGGCGAACCTCATGTGCATACCATCTTTTGGCACAATGGACAGTTTAACATCATGTCCCGTGTTTGATCATTCTAACAATAAATATCCCCTCTTCCCAACATCACCTCGGACTCACCTTGTGTGAGTTCCCCTGCTCATGATTACTTGCTACATCGACCCACACCAATGTCTTCAACTTTGTTTCGGTTGAGTATTTTGTTTTTACGTCCTGTACGTTTTTACGTTTTCAATTGCTCTGACACAACATGCACCGAGGAAGCCTTGCAGATCAAACCGTTTGCATTCATTTACTATTGAATCATATTATTCTTGAATTTAGCTACACATGTTCATTGTTTAAATCCCCATAGACTGCATCTCTATGTATTATACATACTGTTTATTTATACAATCCATGATCCCTACATGCAAAATAGAGCAACAGACAACCAAAATAACCTTTCACATATATACAATATAACAGGAGTGTGGTGTTGTTGTGAAAGTTGTCAAGTGAATAGACGTAGGCCTAGGCTGGGAAACAATACAATTTCCTCACACGTACTGACACACACACACACACACACAGACACACTTACATAGACACACTGACACGTACACAAACACACACACAGAGACGCTTACACACACGCACAAACGTACTGACATGCACACACAAACAAACTCACACACACATACTGAAACACACACAACACACACACACACAAAACAAACTGACACACGCAAATAAATATTGACACGTACACATACTGACATGCACACACAGACACACACACACACACACACGTATTGACACACACACAACATAACACACACGCTCACACTTGCTGACACTCACACAGACACACACACACACATGATTTTTTATCATATATTATATATTGTATGTTATGTCTTGGTCCGTTTTTTCCATTTTGCAACAATAACATTGAAGTGATATGAACATAGAAATGTTTATTTTTAGAATACACATACGTTGACAAAGTTTCCTTTTAGGGACGTCATTTGAAATTGGAGTTTGAAAAAATTATATATTTTTTATTTTGAAGTGAACACACAATCCAGTTCCGGTTTAGACTTGCCTTCCTACGGGTAACTTGATCAGTCTGTTGTCAAAGCTGCTCCGGGACAAACGGCAACAAAACTCAACGGAAACACGGGATGGTTGCCAGATCTCTGCTGTTTCCCCCGAAATAAACGGAGAAAATGAAGAAATTAAAAAGAAAAGAAAGTACAGGGTAAAGAAAGTAAAAGCAGAGAAAGCTAAAAAAGTAAAGAGTAAAGAGTAAATAGTAAAGACTAAAGAAAGTAAATGTAGAGATAGTAAAGAAAGTAAAGAGTAAAGAAAGTAAAGAGTAAAGAAAGTAAAGAGTAAACAAAAGTAAAGAGTGAAGAAAGTAAAAGCAGAGATAGTACAGAAAGTAAAAGTAAACAAAGTAAACAGTAAAGAAAGTAAAAGTAAAGAAAGTAAAAAGTAAAGAAAGGAAAGAGTAAAGAAAGTAAAAGCAGAGATAGTAAAGAAAGTAAAGAGAAAGAAATATGAAATAAGAAAATAATATATATCATATTTTATATTATGTTCCACCAAAACAAAGTCCTTCCTGAGACTAATGTATTTTTTTAATATGTGATGTATATTTTTTGTTGATTTGTCACCACGAGAGGGCAGTAATGCACCAGCTGGTGTAAAGAGCAAAAAAGAAGAAGAAGATTCGCTTCCTCACTTGCGCAGAAACGATGTGAGAGTGAGCCAGCCATGGCGACAGTTGTAGAGAAGTCAACAAAAGAGCGGCTGCTCTCTGCGTTGGATGATTTGGAGGTTTTATCCCGGTAAAGATGAAAGTCCCGCAGTTGTAATTTGGAGTCGCTTGTATAATGTGAATTACGGGGTTGTTGTTTCATGTGTGAAGAGTTTATTCGGCCAGTCAGAGCCTTTTTCAACAGCGCTACTTTTAGCTAGCGTTAGCCGGTTATTTGAATGTCCAACGGTCTAACGTTAGCCGTTAACGTTATTTGAATGTCAAACGGTATAACGTTAGCCGTTGATGTTATCTGAATGTCCAGTGGTAGCGTTCTAACGTTAGCTGTTGACGGTATTTGAATGTCCAACGCTCTAACGTTAGCCGCTAACACTATTTGAGTATTCTTCTCTGCGTATGTTTTTGTCTCAGGGAGCTAATCGAGATGTTGGCTCTGTCCCGGACTCAGAAGCTGCCGCAGCCGGGAGAAGACACCCAGGTCAGGCTCTTCTGTCATAATCAAAACAACTGATGAAACTGATGAAATTGTCTTAAATCTGAATTGGACCACCGTGCTTATGTCCAGCCTGAAAGCTGAAGGAATTGGCTGGAAACTGTCCAACTCGAGAGTGGGTTTTTGTCAGCACCCCCGGCTGCTGCCGTCTGCTCTTGTCCACTTTACAGGCAAGGCACAGTTTGTCTCACCGTACGTACCTACCGCCACCGACTTGTCAGAAAGTACGTGGAAGTTTTTTGACGCTTTGGCCGCTCTGACGTGGCGGTGTTCTCTGTTCAACCAGGAGAAGCACAAGCAGCCACGGCCAATACACTGACACTAAAAACCTTTATACATTACATTGTAATGCCAGAAATTATATTGTATTTTGTGTTATAGATATTATAGGTATTGTTAATTGGCAGAGTCTGTAAATTAGCTTGCTTGTTAGCCGCTGAGTCGTAGCGGCGTGAAGAAGTGATTAGCCACCAGACTAAACCTAGTGACCAGTGCAGGATTCACTGTGAGCGGACCGTTGTGACGATGTGACTGGCAGCTAACGTTAACTCTTTCCCTATGTACGAACAACGTTTTATTATAAATAGAGATGTTCAGATATCATTTTTTTCCTCCCGATACCGATTCCGATACTTGTGCTGTGGGTATTGGCCAATACAGAGTACCGAAGTTCCAGTACAATAAACTCCAAAACTTTGTTGGTTATCGTTGTTGCATTTTGAGTGTCTTTGAGGAATTTATCTCGTCGCTGGAAGGCAGTTTCCAGAGTTTGCTGCTGCAGTTCGTCCCCCCCCCCCCCCCCCCGTAGCTTTTGTAAATTCATTGAGCTCTTTAGCATGACGTGTCTTCAAATGTTTAATTAACTTGCTGGTGTTGAAATTTGCAACACTTGTGCCACCCCTGGAAATTGCTTCTTTGCATATGTTGCATGTTGTAGTCTTACCGGTGGGAACATCCACTGTAAAGTAATGGCAACATGATGCGCTAATGTTAGCTTGTTTTAAGGAGGTGTTAGGTGATCAATTCTTCTTCGCCCCTCTAAAACAGCAGCGCAACTGTTTTAAGAGCGGCGAAGAAGAACGGTGTCCGAGCTAACAGAGCTAACCAGTAAATAGATTCCTTATTCTAATTGTTTATGTGGTATAGTTTAGGTGCCTGTACTCATATACTCGCCGATACCGATGCCAGCATTTTTGGCAGTATTGGAAGCATTTCCGATACTGGTATCGGAATCGGAACATCTCTAATTATAAACGATGGGTAACCCAGCAACAACGATTTTGTGCTTGTCCTCAGAATGAATGTTTTGGGTTAGGGTTAGGGTTAGGCTGGCGTTAACCGCTGCTTGCCGCTGGACCGCGTCATAAGTCATTACCATAAAGTAGAAAAATTTAAACTTTCTGATTGACGCTCAACATGCTCAAAATGCCCAAAATACAACGGCAACAGATTTGCCGCTCCTCGCAGCTGAGAGACGCTTCTATTGAAAATGAATGACTTCCGGTAACTTTAGACGGTCAAGTTGGTGGCGGTGTGAATGTCCGGTTAAACGAGTCCATTGTGAAACGGAAACAGTGTGCAGAGTGCAAAACTGTTAATTCGCACAACCTCCTCTGATTGGCAAACACTACGCTTCTGTTAACCCTTTCCTTGAGAGGGTTACAGGTGAATAGCATTGGAGACAGACACACAGGATATTAATCCTGTTTCATGCCCTTTCAACCTGTTATTGTTCGTCCACAGACAAATTTGTAAACTTTCACTGGAAGCACTCAAATTGATTTAATAAAAAACAAAAATAAACAAGCAAGCACGTTGTTCAAACACCCATCTGACATCAACTTGTTCCTCAAGCTCTGCCATCTTGCTTTCGGCCCGCGATTTGCTTCCCTTGGTAAGAGGAACCTTTTTGCCAGTCCCTCACTCAGTCCAAACTTTCTTTTGGCTGCTTGATGACTGTTTTTGGCAGTATATGTTACTACCTACAGTTTGTAATTTGCAGAATAGAATTTCCTTTTTGGGGGCCTTTTTTTTGTGTTCAGTCTTTCTCACTCGTCTTTAGGAGGAGCATTTAGTTGTCACCAGCCTAGAGCGCCCTCTCGTGGCTGTAGATAGTAATGTTTTCAGTATGAATTAACATTTAAAAACATGTTACTTACATACTGTGTGTGTGTGTGTGTGTGTGTGTGTGTGTGTGTGTGTGTGTGTGTGTGTGTGTGTGTGTGTGTGTGTGT
>NC_048417.1:24974148-24996233 GCF_013103735.1 Etheostoma cragini | reverse complement strand
GTGTATATATATCTATATATATATATGTGTGTATGTATATATATATATATATGTGTGTATATATATATATATGTGTATATATATATATATATGTGTGTATATATATATATATGTGTATATATGTGTATATATATATGTATATGTGTATATATGTGTATATATATATGTGTATATATGTGTATATGTATATGTGTATATATATGTATATGTGTATATATATGTATGTATATGTGTATATATATGTATATGTGTATATATGTATATATATGTATATATATATGTGTGTGTGTGTGTGTGTGTGTGTGTGTGTGTGTATGTATGTGCTGGTAAGTTTTTGCAAAAAAAAAGGTTACAGCACATTCGTTCATATGGCAGAACATTATAAAAAATTAGACTAAATACACTACTTTTGAATTCATTATTTAATTTTGCTATTAATCGCATTAATCAGGGAAATTATCGCAATCAAAACTTTTAATCACGGATGAAACTTTTAATCTCTGCCCAGCTCTTAATTTATATATATACTCTATATATATATAGTCGCACTTAACTATAAGTGGCAGGACCTGCCAAACTATGGATAAAAAGTAGGACTTATAGTCCGGAAAATATTGTAATGAACTATAAATACAGATCCTGGAGCTGCTGGTGCAGAGGGACATGGAGTTCCAGGAATTGATGGAGACGGCTCAGCAGCAGGGTGAGGTGCACCAGGAGATGCAGCTGCTGGAGAAGGAGGTGGAGAAGAGAGACAGCGACATCCAGCAGCTGCAGAAACAGCTCAAGGAGGCCGAACACATCCTGGTGGGTGCTGCTTTGTTTCTTTCTCCATCCACGCTGGTGTAGACAAAGGCTCCAGACTAACTTTGTTCCTTGGTTGCACTGATGCGCCTAATTCATTTTATTTAGGTGCCCCAAAATGTTTTGTCGCGTCACCATTAACGGCACAATTTCACCTTTTTACCATGCAATCATATATATTATGTTAATGATTTTAAGCAAAAATAAATCCTCCAAACTGAAGCGTATGCTACTCAGTGACAGCTGACTCATTAAGAATGGGTCCAGCATGGGTCATATGGCAGGTCAGTGGCATTACTCACGTTGTGTTTATGATATGTCTGTATTGTCACCAAGCTGCAGTTTAATGAGGTATGAGATTCTGGCCATGGGTTGCGTCTCTTGCCCAAGTTCAGCAGCCTCCAGCTCACGTCACACTTAACGAACTCAAGTAAGTTGCGTTCACTAACCTACTAGTCACCTGACTAAGTTGCAGGACCAGCCAAACTATGAGAGAGTTTGATTTAAAATTTGGAAAATACAGTGTATGGAAATCCTTGAATTTTCCTAGTGAGTATACTGCGTATACCTGTGTCCACCTAGACTACACCAGTGTGTCCGTTTACTCAGTGATAGAAGAGGGTTCAAAAAAGGTTTAGGAACAACTGATATTAATGGAGTCTAATTTCTGTTTTTAAGGCCACCGCTGTTTACCAGGCAAAAGAAAAACTCAAATCCATCGACAAAGCTAGGAAAGGTGAGCGAACACACAGTCTGATGAAAGCTGGGGGTGTCCGCTGTTGTTTTGTGTCTGACGGCTTGTTGACTTCTTGTCTGTAGGGAGCATCTCTTCAGAGGAAATCATCAAGTACGCTCACAGGATCAGCGCCAGTAACGCCGTGTGTGCGCCGCTCAACTGGGTCCCAGGTAGGAACCTCAGAGGGGGGGTCCTCTAGCTAGAGGGATACAATTTTTTGGGGTCACGGTATTCCTGCGGGAGTTCCTTGGTACAGGAATACATTTCACTGTTGGTAACGGGATAGGGACGGAAATCCAAACGCACAGAAATCAACGGGAGTGGAATAAGACGTGGAAAAGGTGGGAAAACAACAAGGATGCGGGATATGGTGCTATGCTTCCATTTTAAAAATCGGCAACAGACGGGACAACAGATCAGATACTAATCCAGTCTCTCTCCAGACTCGGATACGTTGGAATCGCTGGTCATAGATCACTACTACTACCTATTAGGAGTCAGTCCAGTCAGTCAACTGGTCACACTCCAGGACGAATCGTCCCAAGTTTCTCCACTGATTCTCACATTTCTCCTTGGGATCCTGTTTGTGACACCAAGTTTGTCGTGGAAGTGAGACTCTGTTGAAACAGAAAAAAGACTGTATCTGAGACTGTGCTGCAAACTATATCGAGGTATGGTCTTCGGTGAAGGATTAATTGTTTTCTGCAGAGAACAATCAAATGACAAAAACAGTTTTCACAATGCACACATCAGCTACAGAGTGACAAGTGTCTTGCAACCTTACAACAGTAGTCTCCTACCTTATAGCCCATCCCCAAGGGAAAAGAATACCTTGTTTGGAAAACCTAATCTTAGTATAACAATTAATCTTCCCAGGCAGACACGTTGGAGCTGTTACGTCTTTCTGAATCTGGCCTTTGTGTGACAAGTTTCTTTACTGGTCATTCTATCTTAGCTAAAAAAGAACATCTTGTCTCTTTGGATAGGCTATGGCCCTGACCTGGTAGAATAAACATTTCTCCTGACACAACTGTTTTGTGGTGTTTGTCCTCATGGGAAAAATACTGTTTGTGTTGCGCTGTGGTTCCTGATTTAAGACAATGAGACTCAACTCTAATCTAACCATCTTGTTTTTTCTCAGGGGATCCACGCAGACCTTACCCAACTGACCTGGAAATGCGCAGTGGGATGCTGGGTCACATGGCCAACCTGCCGACCAATGGTGTGAACGGACATCTGCCCGGGGACGCTCTGGCTGCTGGGAGGTTGCCGGGTCAGTGTATTTTATTTAGTTTTAAATATGATTTCTAGGGCTGTAATCAACCAAAGAAGATATTGGTCGACTAAAGTCATGAAATCTGACTACAAATCGACGGGGAGGGGGGCGGGGAAAAAAACCACGAAAGATTAATTAACTGTACTGTCCCGCAGTACTTGTCATTGTAGGCTATTTGCAGTATATCAAATCGTTTTTGACCTAATTATTTTGCACTAAAATGCAACTCGTCTGTTGGCTCTGACAGCGCTGCATCAGCTGTGCAGGAAGTGTGGTGGGGCGTGACGGGCTGGCGCTGTATATTAACAAGTTCTTAAAACCTCAGCCCTCCACAACAGCTACCGTCGTTGCGGGTGGGTGCGCCGGCAGTTATCATTAGACTATGAAATAGGCCAATTCTGATATGTTCATATAGCCTACTCAAAACAGACAAGGCAACCTAACGCAGAAAAGTTAGCTTAACGTTTTTAGGTGATATGCCATCGTTGTAGTCGAGCTGCGATACGCAAACTGTTGCTTGCAAACTTTGCATTCAACTTTTTTCCGTTTTTTTTTCTTTTGTAAAATGCTGCCACACCGCCGATGTCTTCGACATGGTAGAGGAGGACTGACTGTAAATTAAAAACTCACAATTAAATAAATATTCAGCAAACCACTAAAACAAGGCTTTCTAGTTCTTTCTTCAATCCCTGATTGGAAACCCTGTGGGTTGGGCTAATCCAAAAAAGTGAAAACAGGGGGGGTGTTCTAAAGACAGACTGTTACCTGTGAAACAGGGTTGCTCTGAAAACACCCCCATTAGCAATAAGTGCTTTCCACCCATAGACTGTAATGGTCTATGCTTCCACCTGATGAAATTAACACTGCAAAAAATCGGCCAATCAGACTTTTTTCAGCCCTACTAAACAACGGGTGAAAACGGGATCTGCAGCAATGTGCAGCACAACAAAAATATGGTGTTTTTTGAAAATGAAACCATGGAAACCTATTTTGGTACAACCTCAAAATACAGTTATGAACCTGAAAATGAGCAGAATATGAGCGCTTTAAATGTCAAGATCCAGGACTTGGCCCAACATTTTTAACATCAACACCTTTTCAGTCCCTCCCCCACTTTCCGCTAAAGCCCATAACACTCCAAGCCCCTCCCCCCATGAAGGAGAATGAATGCGTGTGCATGAGCAGTGACTGCCACGCAGTTATACTCCACCCCCTCTGGCCGTTATTGGTGCATCTGAGCAGGGGAGGGGTGGACATGTCCCCTGGCCTAGAACGGGGCATCTGAACAGGGGAGCGGTGGACACGTCCCCTGGCCCTGATTGGTGCATCTGAACAGGGAGCGGTGGATTTTTGCAGATCCCACTTCAGGCTGTAAGTTGCACCAGAGGAGCCGACCTGCTTCATGTAGTTCTACTGGAACAAAGGCTCAATTTCAGCAGATATGACAGGAACTTAGTTTTATAATTGTTACCTACTGCATCTTTTTAAAGGAAGTCTTTCCTCCTTTTTAAATCAAGTTGTCTCTTCTTATCAGTGTATTATTTTGCGAACGGACATTTAGTTGATTTCACTTTAAAATTGTCTTATTTTCTTTGAGGGACGATGTGATACCGCCCAAACCAGTCAAAGTTTTCCAAAGTACAAGTTTTTCGAAGGCCAATTTATAATTCTGCGTTAAATCCACACTATGGCTATGTATTCTCATTTCCTGGTTTTCTTCTCCGTAAACAACATGAAATCAAGGAGAGGATCAGCTTCTCGTGCTGCAGATGTCTCACTGTGTCCAGGAAGAATAGGACATACCCACGGGGGGGGGGGGGGGGGGGGGGGGGGGGGGGGGGGGGGGGGGGGGGGGGGGGGGGGGGGGGGGGGGTGTTCGTGTGTGTGATCTTTGAATCCACAGACCAACCTCTGTCTCTTCTTTCAGACGTCCTGACGCCTCACTACCCCTGGCAGTCCTCGGACGTCTCCATAGGGATGCTGCCTCCTCACCATGGAAACGACTTTGGCCTGGAGCCTCCAGGACACAATAAGGAGAACGAGGACGACGTGGAGGCAATGTCGACAGATTCCTCCAGCAGCAGTAGCGACTCAGACTGAATGTGTGTGTGTGTGTATTTGTGTTCTCCACAAAGAATCATGCGAAATTGCCACTTTAAATCTTGTGTTTACCAGAGATGTGTTTTTAATTCATAATAATTAATTGATTTAATCAATCAGCATAAAATAAATGACCAACGGACTAAAAAAATAATAAAGGTGCTCTAAGCGATGTTGTAACAAGTAACATTACTTCTCGTTGCCGTTCAACATATTTTCAAACAAAATGGGGCTAGCTCGCCCCTCTCTCCTCCTCATCCAGTCCCCTCCCCCTCCGTTCTATGCTCTGTGCACTAACCCCCAGCCCCCACCCCCTCCCCCAAATCCTGCTTGTTGGTTATTGGCTGGAAGACTGTGTAGAAGCAAATAAAACATGCTGTTAATTTTCAAAATAAAACACCCCATGCTCACAGCGGCTCATATCTCCCTGCACTACACCTTGAAAGAAGCACAGAGCTGTTCCCCCTCTACTCTGGATGGAAACTAACTGCTGGTTGTTTTGTGGTTTTATTCTACGAGATTTCATGCGTCCTCGAGACGACTTCTGTCAGTCATGGCCGCAGCCGTTCCGCAACAAATACGGATCTGGTGGGTGTTTACGGATGGCAGAGCACGGAGCTGACACACATCATGTGGAGTTCGGGGGTTACACGCGTGACATTGCTTAGAGCACCTTTAATTGACTTGCTGAGAGACAGGCAAAATCATCGAAACCACAGTTCTTCTAACTTCAACAAGTTTGAGAATTAAAAGTATGAACAAAATAAGTGGCTTTTTATAACTTACAGCTGTATGTTCTACGTGTAATGTGAGTTGTTAAATAACAAAACTGACAAATGCTGTTTTACCACCGTGTGTAAATAAGCTTGTACATAGCCTTGTAAGTAAATACTTTTCGAATAGAAACTGTGTGTTTGTGGTTATCAGGTTTTGTGTTTTAGGGCCCAGCCACACACAAACGCTTTTTGGTGGACACCGTACCCCTTGACTTGTCCTTTGCCATCTTACCGTGTGACGTCTCGCAACAACAACAATGGCAGACTACGTGCTTGTGTTCCTGCTGGAGAAGATATTGAGCCCACTATGGTTACTGTGGCAGAATATACCGTCTGCTTGTATACAACAATAAATAGAAATAAGAGAAATCAGGCCAACCACAACAGCTGGTCAGTCTGGCGTCATGTTGCCTGAGCTAATACAGTTAAAATATAGGGAGACTTCCGGTTCCCAACGCAACTTCCTATAGACTGATACTGCCACCACCTTAAATAGGTGAATATCAATGAGAACTGGCCCAAATGGGGCTGAATCTTCCAATACCATGCTAGAATGGCTTGAAACAAGGTAACTATAGTAGAAAATGGTTTAAAATCCTTTGACGTCACTGACCCAAATAGGAGTTCAGTCTGTTTGTTGGGATAAACACTCATAATTCCAAGTTGTTTTTCAGTAATGTAAAAGTATGTGTTGTGTTAATTTAGGTGAAAGGCCAGAAGGAGGCTATATTTATATTTAGTGTCAAGGCCATGACATTGCTGCCTTCACATACTCTACGTCAACTATCATTACCAATGATTGATGTTTTTTTGTTTGAAAAGGAAGAGCAAAAGATGGTTTTGTTCATGTTTCAACAACTATCTGGTAATGATTGTGTTCCCTATTCGTGGTAAACACATGTTCTGTACCTGAGTATTTCCCAGACCTGTTTAGTGTGCTTCATTTTGATATAATCGAATAATTTCCGACAGCGCTTGAAGTCGGCACTGGGAAAGCCGACCTTGCAGTTCACCACGCATGCGCGTTAATCACTCCGCTGACGAAGAGGGAGACATGGCGACGTCCCTGATCTGCAGCCGTTTGACGGCTAGCCTGAGGAATTCAGGGTCTAGAAACACTATCAGCTCCGCTTCCAAGGTGAGTGTGTGTCCGTGTTGAAGCGAAGGCCCCGAGCTTCCGGAGGAGGTATTTATGACAGCGCTGTACCTTCCTTAAAGACTCCAAATTTCCCAAAAACCGACAGGGTCAAATCTGACATTAGCATAGCAAATCTTCGTGGGGTTCCGTTGGTTTTAACATGCTAACTAACGCGGAGCAAACGGTCGGCTGTCACAATGAAGTGGTCCAGAAATCAGCTAATCTCCATAATAAACTTTTTTTTTTTTTATCCTCCGTTTATGTCTCATCTGTGTGTTATTTTAAACTGTGTTATGGAGGTGAAAGTGCGCGATGTACCAAGCCGCGGATCTCTGCGCATGCGCTTCTGCCCCGCTGCGTCTTCTTGTGGAAAGTTAAAAGGCTAGTTCGAGATGAACAGCGGCTCGCCTGTAAAGTAGACGAGAGCAGGCGGCAGCAACCGGGGGCGAACAAGCTGCGGTAAAGTCGGACAGTTTCCAGCCGATTCCAGCTGCCTTCAGGCTGAACAGGAAGTGACATAAACACTGTGGTGCGATTCTGATTTAAGAAAATCTAGTCGGACCCACATATCGGCTGGTACACAGTCTCTAGTTGTTTTAATTATGAAATAGTAGCTCTCAAAATGCTGTAAATGCGATGTGTTGCTGATTTTAATTAACAACAGACTGTAGATGATCCGTGATCTGAACGGATTTAGTCTCTCTGACTTATAAATCTATCAGCCACACGTGTGTTCTGTACAGAATATGACTTTAAATCAGAGAAATAGCAATTAAAACCCTTCCGATTCAAAATCAATAAAAAGTTTATACAAAACGTCATCACGTTAAGTCTGTTGTGAACCAATCAGCTGTTAAATCAGCTGAGAGGCCAGCGTTTCCCAGCATGCTCTGGGTCCGCCTGGGTCTTGCAGTCGGTGAAAAGCAACTGCGCTGCCTGCGTCTCAGAACTGCGGCCGCCTTGCTCACGTGAGATTAGGCTCGTACGAGACGAACCAGGTTTGCGCAGAATCGATCACCGGCGATCGGCGCCCGTTGCATGCCGGTTAGGCTTGTGTCCGACTTGATCCCAACTTGCTCTGACGTCATGCACATGTGGGCACCGGAAATCTCACTAGAGCAAGGCGCTCGCAGTTCTGAGACGCAGGCAGCGCAGTTGCTTTTCACCGACTGCAAGAGCCAGGCGGACCCAGAGCATGCTGGGAAACGCCGGCTTCTCAGCTGATTTAACACCTGACTGGTTTACAACATGATGACCTTTTACATTAAACTTTTTATTGTTTTTGAATCTGAGGGATTTTAATTGCAGTTTGACTGATTTAAAGATTTATTCTGTACAGAACACGTGTTGTGTGGCTGATAGTTACGTTTCAGAGAGACTAAATCCGTTCAGATCACGGATCATCTACAGTGTGTTGTTAATTAAAATCAGCAACAGATCGCATGTAGAGCACTTCAGGTACTCTGTCATAATTAAAATAACTGGAGACTGGGTACCAGCTGATATGTGGGTCTGATTATATTTTATTAAATCGGAATCGCACCACAGTGTTTTTGTCATTTTAGCAACTGAGACCTATTCTACTACTTGGGCGTTACTTGCATTTTTTGAAGCGCGTGTGTGTGTGTGTGTGTGTGTGTGTGTGTGTGTGTGAGATATGTGGTGAATATAAAAAAATGAACTGCTACCTCACCTTGTCAGCTCAAGCCACTGAAAATAAATAAGAGGTACAGCTAATCAGTCTGACATCACGCTGCCTGAGCTCATTAATATTCATGAGCTGGGTAAAGGATGCTGATAGCCAGGCTCTCATTGGCTAGCTGTTAGCCAATCTGAGTCAAGAAGCTTAGCTGGTGGAATATAAATGAGAACTGGCCCAAATGGAGCTGAGTCTTCCTGCAGGTTTTGTATACCACGCTAGAATGGCTTGAAACAAGGTAACCAAGTTACAGAGTCCATGGTAGGACTTCAGACATCACCACAAAGTCATGAGATATACGGGTGAATGGGCACCTTTTAATAATTTGCTCTTACAAAATCTAATCACAGCACGGCTGTCTTGGATCACAATAGACACATGGTGGTGGAAAAATTATTCCACTAATTTTAAATCAATGCCCCCCTTATTGCTCTTAAGGTATTTGGTGAAGTAAATATGATGTCTGATTTTCTACATGTCGCCCTAGTTGCAACCATAGATTAGAACTGAAAGCCCTTTATCCAATAACGTCTTGACAAGATGTCTGAGCAGCTGAAGAGGGCGCAGACAGCTGTGGGTTAAAGCCAAAAGTGTCTTCTAAAATCCAACACCATGTTGGAATCCCATCCCTTTTCTGTTTGTCTGCCCCGGTTTGATCGGAGGTGTAAGTAGGGGCATTTGTTATGTGAACAGTAATGCAGTAGTAACAGTATCTAACCTCTGTCACTTCACACACTGACCAACATCACTACCTAGGGCTGCACCATATGAGCAAAATATGCTATACCGTTGTTGAATACATTGATAACGATTAGACCCTGACCGATAAAGGGGTTTTAAGGCCGATAACAATACAAATATTTATTTCACCTAGCTGCAGCCCTAAACCCAATCATTTCCAAACAATTCCTTTGTTATTGTAGTTGTTTTAAACGATTCTGGTTCTGGACTAAAGCCTGACCAATAAAGGATTTTTAAGGCCGATATAAATATTTGATTTATTAAAAATCTGCTATGCTGATATATTGGCCGATATATATATATTTTTTAAAAATCCAGAAACGCCTAACAAAAACGACCGTTTACCCTAACATTAGTTATTGTAGTTTTTCATGAGTTCTCAGTAAATTAATATGATGGTGGACAGACTATGCAACGCCATCACTGACAGGGATGTTGTAGAAAGTCCACTGGTGGACAGACTATGCAATGGCATCACTAACAGGGACGTTGTAGAGCGTCCTCTGGTGGGCAGACTATGCAACACCATCACTAACAGGGACGTTGTAAAGTGTCCTCTGGTGGACAGACTATTCAACGCATCAAAATCATTTATTTTATGATTCTAATGAATGAGTATTTAAAAAAATGCCAATACCAATATATCGGGAAATGCCTCAAATCGGCCCACCGATATATCGGTCGGATCTATTCTGGACGCCCGACTCTAGTTTTACCTGCGCAGGTTAATTACACACTGTGTTGTCTGTGACTGACTGTTTATCCCCCTGCTGGTCTCAGGTCCTTGGAGGCTCCCCGGGGTTGTTCGGAGGCCATGTGTCCCAGCAGCTACAACAGCAGAGGAGCCTCTCCCTGCATGAGTACATGAGCATCGGGCTGCTGAAGGAGGCCGGAATCGCCGTGCCCGCCGGCATGGTGGCTAGCTCCTCGGAGGAGGCCTACTCTGTGGCCAAGCAGATCGGTGAGTTCCACGCAGCCGGGACCAAGTCGCAGTTATTAAAAATAATATTAGTATCAAATACAGTTTAGATGGTTTGTTGTCATTCACGCATGTTAATATCCCTACAGATGATTTTTTGGAAAAAGGAATTTTAAATTAAAGGAAAGCTATTTTTAGAGGTGGAAATCAGCAGACTCCTCCCAATACAATATCATCACGATACTTATGCCACAATACAATATTATTGCGATTTTAAACATATTGCAATATTCCGCGATGTATTGCAATTTACCTTTTTTCCACTTTTTCTTCACCTAATTTTTCCCAATTTCAAATGACGTCCCCAAAAGGAAACTTTGTCAACATCTGTTTTATCTAAAAAGAGACATTTCTCTGTTTGTTCATATCACTTGTTATTGCTGCAAAATGGGATAAACTGACCAACACGTATACAGTATAATATATAAAATATAATAAAAGATCCATTCTTGCTGCCTGTGTATTGATACAGTATTACCACTGAAAATATCGTGATGCTATGCAGTATCAATTTTTTTTCTTTCTCCCTACCCCTACCTATTATATATTTTCTGTCTTACCTCTTAAGCCCAGTTCAGACCAAGAAGTTGCAAGTTTCAACTCGTCTCGTCCATTATCTTAATTAATTAATAATTTAAGGGCTTAATTTTACAATGTTGGATGCTCATGTTAAACTTGGCCACAACCTCAGATAATAAGGTATCGGTAAAGCTACTTGAGAGACATATGTTGTCATATGGAGCTGGGTTTCGTAGATAGTCCTTTGCTCCAGGCAGGCATGTTACTGCAGGGTTAACGTTACATACCCTGCCGCATGTAGCTACATGCTAACGTCAGAGAAAGCTGTAATATTGGCTGCCTTTTCCCAAGAGCAGCAGCCATGGACAGTACAAGAACAGTTTTTCCCACAGATTAGAAAGCAATTTCTGGCGGGGGGGGGGGGGGGAACGTCATACACTCATTTGCATATATGTGACGTCATACGCTCATTTGCGTAAAGCTTAGTGGTTGCCTCAGCAAGGTAGAAATTTTTAGCCAAATAATCACAAATTAAATACAGCAATTTATTTCATATTATAATTATTACTCAGGTAGCTAATCTATGGGGTAAAAAAAGTAATTTTACAAATGCAGGGAAAAATATTGATAAATTCAATTTTATTTATAGTATAAATTCATAACAAGATTCATCTTGAGACACTTTACAGATAGAGTAGGTCTAGACCACACTCCATAATTTACAAATAGAGTAGGTCTAGACCACGCTATAATTAACAGATAGAGTTAGGCTGAATCTCATTTCTCCATCTTACCCCTACCCCTTAGCCCTTGAAACCCAGGGGTAAAGGGTAGGGGTGCAAACATACCACCTATGAAATGGGACACCACTTGGTCATATGACCATACAGAACTGATCACAAACTTCTTAGATGCCGTCTCTGTCTGTTGATTGTGTGGCATTTATATATTTATATACTTTATAGTTCTTTTATGTTCACTTTGGTGATGCAGAGGCAGATGTTCTTATCTGTATAGTATTAAGGTCTGTTTGCAATACATATTTGTATACAAACACAGGGTGTGTTGTATATCTGTTTCAGTTATCACCATTTTGAATGTCATTGATGTTCAGAAAAACATTTTGTTAACAAAAATCTGTCTTTATTGCCCAATAAATTAAACATAACAGGCAAAAACATTACATAAAATTATGTTACAGAACCATTATCAACTATTAGAACCAAGACTTACATGTCACACACATAAAAAAGGCACTCAAATGCATAAAACTAAAAAAAGATACACAAGACTACAAACAAACAAATTAACTACAGCTATTCTGATATTCCTGACCAGTCTGATGCCTGTTGGCCAATAACCCCCCCCCCCTCCCATCATATTTCATTGGTGTCCCGTATTAAAACCAACAACAATAAGTGCATGAACACGAATTAATTGCAAATGATTACAATAATGCAGTACCAATGCAATAAGGAATGGGTACAACATGAACACATGATTTAAGAAACGTCTGCTCGTTTTCAGCCCAAAACTGGATCAGCTGTTTGGTTTCCTCCGGCGTCCCTGTGTGATACAGGACGGTATATGTAAAGCACCTAGCGATGTATCATAGACAGTTAAGGTTAATATATACAGTCTATGCAATGTATACAGTCCATTCAAGGCAGAGAAATTTGGGTCTGTTTTGCAAATCAACGTTAACTGTTAGCAATTAGCGTTAGCATAGCAAGCTAGCGATTTAAAAAAAGTTTTAGTTAAGAACAAGGTTGCAAGTATATGTGTACAGGAATGTATAGACCGCAAAACAAGACTGTCGTAACTTTTTTTTTTTTTTTTTAAAGATTTTTTGGGGGGCATTTTAGGCCTTTATTTGATAGGACAGTTGAGGACACGAAAGGGGAGAGAGAGGGGGAGTGACATGCAGCAAAGGGCCGCAGGCCGGACCCGAACCCGGGCCGGCTGCGTCGAGGAGTAAACCTCCATACATGGGCACCCGCTCCACCAACCGAGCCATCCGGGCGCCCAGACTGTTATAATTTTTAAATCAATTATTTAAGCCGAAAATACTTACATTTATGTGTCTCACTGGTTGATGCGGCAGCCATTGTTGCCTGTTGCACAATGTATATCGCTACCCCTCGATTTCAAGTGAGCTTGCGTTCTCCCTTGATTTTTTTCATTCACTGTCTATGGTTCCTAGGGCCATTCACCCATTACCCCTCGATCAAAAAAGTAATTGGACAGCACTCGTTCTCACGTGAACGTGCAAGGGGTAGGGGTAAGGGGTAGGGGTAAGATAGAGAAATGACATTCAGCCTAAGTCTAGACCACTCTATAATTTACAGATAGAGTAGGTCTAGAGCACTCTATAATTTACCGATAGAGCAGGTGTTTACCACTCTATAATTTACAGATAGAGCAGGTCTAGACCACTCTATAATTTACAGATACAGTAGATCTAGACCACTCTATAATTTACAGAAGGACCCAACAGTTCTCAAAGTTCTCTCCAGAGGAAGAAATCTGGGACAGGCACAGGCTCTTGGTAGGCGGAGTCTACGGGCTGGTTGGATTGAAATGAAGAGTGGCAATAACAGTCAAAGTAAAAGATAATGGAACAGTTACTAGAAATTGTAGTTTGTAGTAGTTCATGGCGTAGCAGGGCACTGCACCGCAGAGCGTAGGTTATATTAAGTAACATTAACAAGTAATATTAAGTATTAAATTAAATGCTGTTGGGAAAATGTTAGGTTCAAAGCCTCTAGTCAAAAATACACACAAACACTTAAGGGGATGAGTACTAAAATCCCTCCAAAGTACTCCTCCCTTGCTGTGCCTTTTTATTGAATGGGTGTACTCATAAAGTTGTTTTACATAAATGGGTGTAGTATAAAGTTATTTTACGTAAATGGGTGTAGTATATCATTCTTTGCTTCACCATTGGGTGAGCTGTGGCTGGGTGTATTAGGCAAGTGTAGAATTTAACATTGTTCACCAAGGTTTAATAGAGGAACAAAATATTTCTTTACACAGTCACAGCTGCAAGTTTATCTTATCTTACTCTGCAAGCTTGACACTCCTGTGTTTAGCTTGCCTTGTCTCAAAGCTTTCACATATTAGGTTTCACATGATAACTATTTCACAGTATAACTTTGAACAGTTCCCACAAATAGCTTCCTTAAATTTAGCTTTAGTATATTTATATTTACTTTTAGTATAGTCAGGTAGTAAGAATTCAAAAGTTATTTGATAACTGTCTGATAATAAAGGATTCTGCGGGAATACTATTAAATATTCAATTTCAATGTCATATGTCAGCACATGGTCAAAGGTGTGGTTAAAACTGTGCGTGTCCTTATGCACACTCTGACTATAAAGAATTCTCAAAGAAGGATAGTGTGCCCCTGGCCAGGGTAGTGCTTTAGTTCTGAGAGACAAACCCAGAGTTTTCTGACCCTTTTGTGTGAGTTATTTTTGTATATGGCCGGACACACACTCAGTCTAAAAATAGCCGCCTCCTGTTTCAGTGGTATCAGTTAACACACGGTTTAGCTACATGATTGCAGCATAGTAAGAAGTTGCACCGATAACTTGGCTTTACTGTGAGTTTCAGCTCGTTGTATGTTCAATTTAATTTATATATATATATATATATATATATATATATATATATATATATATATATATATATATTAACTGTCTGTCTGTACGGCTTCAACTTTACTCGCTCTCATAGCGTCACTTTCAGAGAAAAGGCTTTAAAATGCTCCTGTACTCTACTAAAAACTACAGAGAGATGCAAAAAGAACAAAAATTCTGCTCTTTGAGAGTCTTTTTAATTTGGGTTCTCTGTAGACAGGGTGGGGTTCTTTCAATGGGTATGTGTCCAGGGGCCCTTTGTCTCATCATCCTTCCGTGTTTTCAGATCTTTATCCTGCCACAACGTTACTGTTCAGTTTCATGGTGAGTAACTGAGATTGATCTGATAAATAAGACTCAAACCAGCTTAGAGCAGTTCCTTTCATGCCAGTTAAATTTTCCAATCTCTGTAATAAGATATGATGTTCAATGGTATCAAATGCAGCACTACGATCTAATAACACCAGTACAGAGATAAGTCCTTTGTCTGATGCAATTAGGTCATTAGTAATTTTCACAAGTGCTGTCTCTGTACTATGATTAACTCTAAATTCTGACTGAAAATCCTCAAATAAGCTGTTGTTATGCAGAAAGTCACATAGCTGTTTGGCGACTGCTTTCTTAAGAATCTTAGAAAGAAATTGAAGATTGGATATAGGTCTATAGTTGGCTAAAACATCTGGATCAAGGTTGGTCTTTTTCTGAAGAGGTTTGATTACAGCTAGTTTGAAGTGCTGTGGTACATAGCCTGTTAATAAAGACAGATTGGTTATACCTAGTAGAGAAGTGTTGACTAATGGTAAAACGTCTTTAAGTAGCCTAGTCGGGATGGGGTCTAAGAGGCAGGTTGATGGTTTAGCTGAAGAAATAATTGAATTAAATTGATAAAGTTCAAGTTAAAATAAGCAGTCTACGCATATATCTGGTTTTAGGGCTGTTTCTAAGGTTCCTGAGTTTATAGATAAGTCAGTGCCAGTTAAAGGCACTTAAGAATCTCATGATGTCGTTACTACTAAGAGCTATGGGAATACTTGGCTCCGTAGAGCTGTGACCATCCGTTTGCCTGGCTACAGTGCTGAAAAGAAACCCGGGGTTGTTCCTATTTTCCTCCATTAATGACGAGTAGAACACTGCTCTGGCATTACGGAGGGCCTTCCTATACGTTTTAAGAATCAAGAACAAAGAATTTTCCAATTTGGTGGAACGCCAAATCTTCTCAAGTTTCCGGGATATTCACTTTAATTTGCGAGTTTCAGTGTTATACCATGGAGCTAACCGTTTTTGTTTTATTATCTTCTTTTTTAGAGGGGCAACAGAGTCGAGTGTTGTTTGCAGCGAGCCTGCTGCACTATCAACAAAATGATTGATTTGGGAGAGACTGAAATTAGCATAGAAGTCCTCTGTTACTTTGTGACTTGGGAATTGATTAAATGCTAATTGAATCACATCCTTAAATTCAGCTACAGCACTATCAGATAGACTTCTTGTATAGAAGGTTTTGCCTACTGGCGTGTAGTTCAGCAGTATAGACTCAAAACGTTATCAAACAGTGGCCAGATAAAAAGGGATTATGTGGGAACACTATTAAATGTTCAATTTCAACACCATATACCAAAAACAAGATCGAGGGTGTGGTTAAAGTGAGTCTGTTTATGAACACTTTGAGAGAAGCCAATAGAATCTAATAGATAGATAAATGCAGTACTAAGGCTATCATTCTCATCATCCACGTGAATATTAAAACCCCCTACAATAAGAACTTTGTCCGTTTTTAGCACTAAATTTGACAAAATCTTTGCAAATTCAGGTAAGAATTTAGAGTATGGACCAAGTACTCGGTACACTATAACAAATAGAACTGGCTGCAGTGATTTCCAACTTGGGTGTGAAAGACTAAGAACAAGACTTTCAAATGAGTTATAATTTAGTTTAGGTTTAGAGCTGATTAGTAGACTAGAATCAAAGAAAGCTGCAACTCCACCTCCTCGGCCCGTGCCTCGAGCAATGTGAGTATTAATATGACTGGGGGGGTGGATTCATTTAGACTAACATATTCCCCATCACCCATCCAGGTTTCAGTAAGACAGAATAGATCAATATTAGAATCAGATATTAATTAATTTACTAGTACACCTTTAGAAGAGAGAGATCTGATGTTTAAGAGTCCACATTTAATTCTCCTATTCTTTTGCACTATTGCACTTGTGGTTTTAATTGTTATTAGGTTTTAATGCACAGCTTCTCTTCTGTTTACCTTTTGATTTAAATAATTTCATTGGTCGGGGGGCAGACACCGTCACTATGGGGTTTTGACTAGGTAACTCCTGGATTGGAGGAGCAGAGAAGTGTGTTAAACTGCGACTCTGCATCCTGGTCCCAACTCTGGATTGTCAAGGATCAGGTCAACTAATAAACTTGTCGAGATTTCTAGAAATGAGAGCTACTCCATCCCAAGTGGGATGAATGCCGTCCCTCCAAATCAGACCAGGTCTTCCCCAGAAAGACTGCCAGTGATCTACAAAGCCCACATTATTATCTGGACACCACCTCGATAGCAAGCGGCTAAATGATGACATGCGGCTATACATGTCATCCCTGGTTAGATTTGGCAGGGGTTGAAGATAGAACTAGAGACTAGATAACAAGACTAGAGATAGAACTAGAGAACAAGATTAGAGACAAGACTAGAGATAGAACTAGGGACTAGAGAACAAGATTAGAGACGAGACTAGAGATAGAACTAGAGAACAAGATTAGAGACAAGACTAGAGCTAGAACTAGAGAACAAGATTAGAGACTAGCAAACGAGATTGGAGATGAGACTAGAGATAGAACTAGAGAACGAGATTAGACACAAGACTAGAGATTAGAGATTAGAGATAAAACTAGAGAATAAAATTAGACACAAGACTAGAGATTAGAGACAGAACTAGAGAACAAGATTAGAGTAGAGACTAGAGAACAAGATTAGAGTAGAGACTAGAGAACAAGATTAGAGACTAGACTAGCAAAAGAGACTAGAGATAGAACTAAAGACTAGAGAACGAGATCAGAGACGAGACTGGAGATAGAACTAGAGAACGAGATTAGAGACAAGACTGTAGATAGAACTAGAGAACGAGATTAGAGACAAGACTAGAGATAAAACTAGAGAACGAGATTAGAAGATAGCTGCAACTCCACCTCCTCGGCCCATGCCTTGAGCAATGTGAGTATTAATATGACGGGGGGGTGGATTCATTTAGACTAACATATTCCCCATCACCCATCCAGGTTTCAGTAAAACAGAATAGATCAATATTAGAATCGGATATTAATTCATTTACTAGTACACCTTTAGAAGAGAGAGATCTGATGTTTAAGAGTCCACATTTAATTCTCCTATTCTTTTGCACTATTGGACTTGTGGTTTTAATTGTTATTAGGTTTTAATGCACAGCTTCTCTTCTGTTTACCTTTTCATTTAAATAATTTCATTGGTCGGGGGGCAGACACCGTCACTATGGGGTTTTGACTAGGTAACTCCTGGATTGGAGGAGCAGAGAAGTGTGTTAAACTGCAACTCTGCATCCTGGTCCCAACTCTGGATTGTCAAGGATCAGGTCCACTAATAAACTTGTCGAGATTTCTAGAAATGAGAGCTGCTCCATCCCAAGGGGGATGAATGCCGTCCCTCCGAATCAGACCAGGTCTTCCCCAGAAAGACTGCCAGTGATCTACAAAGCCCACATCATTATCTGGACACCACCTCGATAGCAAGCGGCTAAATGATGACGTTCGGCTATACATGTCATCCCTGGTTAGATTTGGCAGGGGTTGAAGATAGAACTAGAGACTAGAGAACAAGATTAGAGACTATACTAGCAAACAAGATTAGAGATGAGACTAGAGATAGAACTAGAGAACAAGATTAGAGACAAGAATAGAGATAGAACTAGAGACTAGAGAACAAGATAAGAGACGAGACTAGAGATAGAACTAGAGAACAAGATTAGAGTAGAAACTAGAGAACAAGATTAGAGACTAGACTAGCAAACAAGACTAGAGATAGAACTAAAGACTAGAGAACGAGATCAGAGACGAGACTGGAGATAGAACTAGAGAACGAGATTAGAGGCGAGACTGTAGATAGAACTAGAGAACGAGATTAGAGACAAGACTAGAGATAAAACTAGAGAACGAGATTAGAGACGAGACTGGAGATAGAATTAGAGACGAGACTAGAGATAGAAATAGAGAACAAGATTAGAGTAGAGACTAGAGAACAAGATTAGAGACGAGACTAGGGAACGAGATTAGAAACAAGACTAGAGATAGAATTAGAGACGAGACTAGAGATAGAAATAGAGAACAAGATTAGAGTAGAGACTAGAGAACAAGATTAGAGACGAGACTAGCGAACAAGATTAGAGACGATACTAGCAAACGAGATTAAAGAAGAGTCTAGAGATAGAATTAGAGAACATGATTAGAGAAGAGACTAGAGAACGAGATTAGAGACAAGACTAGAAATAAAACTAGAAAACAAGATTTCATTTGACTAATTCTTTCAGTGTCTGTGAATGGCTGTCTATCGTAACACAGCGTAGAGAAACAGGAAAAACTCTACGTCACAGAGACAGGCTCCCATAGTCAGAGCCATCAAGATGACGTAATTTGGCTGAACCAATCAATTGATGTTTCAGGTACGAAGGACTTGGTGGTGAAAGCTCAGGTGCTGGCCGGGGGCCGAGGAAAGGGAACTTTTGAGGGCGGACTAAAGGGAGGAGTGAGGATCGTCTACTCGTAAGTAGTCTATATCCACAACCTTCCACTTCCTTGATTGTACGGGTGCGCCAGAAAGTGGGCTGGATGTCCATCCCCGTCCTCTGTCTCTGTGTTGGTGCTCTAACCTGCGGCTGATTTCTGAGGACTATAGTTACCTGCTTCTCAGTTCTCTGCAGGGTAAATCCACACAGCTAGCTAGACTATCAGACAGTATTAGTTATTACTTCAGATACAGTATTTTATGGACCGCTAAGGTCTATATAAAAGAGACTTCAGATACAGTATTAGGGGACCACTAACGTCTATATAAAAGATAAGTTAGATGTGAAATGTATTCTGGTCATTGCGTCTCCTCTGACAATTATCACTTTCTTCTTCCTGTTCTCTCCAGGCCAGAGGAGGCCCGGGACATTTCCTCCCAGATGATTGGTCGAAAGCTGTACACCAAGCAGACCGGGGAGGCAGGTCGCATCTGCAACCAGGTGTTCATCTGCGAGCGCAGGTACCCTCGCAGAGAATACTACTTTGCCATCACTATGGAGAGGTCCTACCAGGTGAGGGGACGCACTCACACACCTGAGCTGAATGAATGTAACTAAAAGACTTCTCTTAGATCTAATGAGTGTAGTCAGACTTCTCTTTAAAGCCCATGTTGCAAGTTAACCACCACTGTTGATTATTGGGTACAAAAAGCACTCAAGATATGTATATCATTTTTAAAAAAGTCTCCAAATAGTTTGAAAAGTTAGGTTTTGGTATTCACGGGTTTATGGAGTCAATTTGGCGATGACGTCAACGTTTTCTCTCGATCTATTGACAGGGATCATGTTGTTAGTTCAGATAAGTACTGGTACACTTATCTAGATATAGGAATAGAAGGCATCCCCGTGTGTTAATTCTAAGTGTTTACCTCGTCCTCCGGTAAAAACGTGTCGCTGTTTGACCGGTGCTTGTGTGTGTGGCGGCGAAGCTGCGGTGGAGAGCGGGTGGTGTAGGCGAGTGAGCCTCCGGTCGGGAAGCTCATACCGCGCACACTCGGGCTACTCTTCATATATTTTTAACGTCATAAATGAAAATAATGTCCAGGATCTCAGGGGAAAGAAACGATATGCGTGTCTCCATTTCAAACATCACTGCAGGTTGATTCCGTGCAACAACGCTGTCGTGGTTAGCTTACCGAAACTCTACTGCCGAAGTTGCTGGCTGTTAATCCGCTAGCATCCGCACAGGCTAACTATAGCCAGTTAGCTTTGTGTGTAACGTAACAAAAACCCACCCATCTCGTAGGACCGAAGCTTACTATTCCATCCAATAAAATTATGGTACAAAAGGTGCACTAATGCCACATGTATGATGTTGACAACATGAACGCATATATAGGCAACACCAAAGGCAGTCGTAATATTTACCTAGCAGGCTAGGCTAACGCTGTTGTGCTAACGTCCGGCGGCGTAGCGTTAGCTAGCTCTAAACTTGTGAAAAGCCGAACAACATCCCCGTCTAAGCTGTGTTTCACTTTCAGATCTTTGAATTCTTGGTTACGTCCGTCTTTGAAAAATCTGCCTGCCTAACACGGACAAAGTGTACCCACCTTCCTACCTAGCTAGCTAACCTACAGCTAGCTAGCTCGCTAGCTATACTGGTATGCTAGCTATAGCTATCTATCTCTAAATATATCTATCAATACTGTCTATCTGTCTATATGTCTAGCTATATATATAGGCTATCTATGTATAGGTATGTAATGTAAATAATCTGTTGCGGAACACTCTTTCCTACACTGTTGTCTTCTATCTCTCGTAACTCTCAATGGTCTCTCTAAGCTGGCTGGCCTATCGTCTCCCTTGTGTGACGTCATGCAATGCATTGTGGGAGAAAAGCAAACCACTGGAAAATGTGACCTACTTTTTCGTGTTATTTTATGTTATGTGATACTTTTCAATATCATATAAAGTGGATAACCGTTTGAATGTTTATTACCCACCATCAATAAGTGCAAATTCGTTGAAAAATTAAACCTGCAACATGGGCTTTAAGTCTTTAAAGATGAACTGAACTGGAATTTGAATAATGGTGATAAATTTTATATGATGTATTTTATTTCTTCTCATTTTTACAATTATTAAAAGCCTGAAACCTGATTCCTTCCGCGTCTCAGGGCACATTGTTGATTCAGAAACAGCTGCAAGTTCCAGAGTAAAAATTTGTCAATTCTGCACCTGCTTAAAGTAAACGGCAAAAGTCATGAATCCTCCATGCATCTATGGTCAAACTGCGATAACTCTCCTGCGTGCTGCTAACAAGTGGTCCCATTGGATTAATTTGTCAAATTACATTTTCCATTTATCTGCCTCTATTTTCTTAAACAAACAGGACTTTAACCGTGTTTTTCTATTTTCTCTAAATGCACACAATATGTAAGCAGTCTTTTTCATAAAATGCATAATGTGCTTGAATACAATAAATGAGAGTGCATGACAGTAGGCTACGCCAACACACACACACACACACACACACACACACACACACACACACACACACACACACCGGTTACTCCCCCTCAAACGATCCTGTACTGAAGGTGGAGCCTGAAACTGATTGTCCTCCTTGTGGTGGTAGTCACAGGCTCAAATGCGTAACCCGTGCCATTAAAATTACTAATTTTCATGTGTATATAGTATGCTGCCGCCGTTGCCTAAATACCTTTGCAGGTCCTACCATGCCTGTGACCTCCTCAAAATTGTCAGCATCCTAATACTAACAAACGCAATTTTTGTGTTGCTTAAAAAAAGTTACATTGATTTGTTTAATTAAACTTTTGAGTGTAATTTTTTTTTAATTATAATCAACAAGTTATCAACATTTATTCTTTAAATTCAGTTCACCTTTAAGAGGGTTATCTGCCTGT